>NC_086329.1:23390079-23662579 GCF_036172605.1 Pelobates fuscus | reverse complement strand
CATACACATGCAACTTTGGTCAGAGAATGTTTAAAAACTGACACTTAGTCTCTATGGTCTTCAGTGTTTCAGTGCAGGATCGGAGCAGGAAATACTATAGAGATGAACTATCTATTTTCAAACAATGTCTGATGTATATGGCTGGAGGACCCTGTCCTGGGGTTTCTGGATACCAAGGATACCTAGGGTGGGATTGTCTATTGGCATTTCCCTGGCATTAAAAAAAGAAGAAAAAAAAACTTGCTCCACATTTTGCATCTCTGGGCATCCCCCTCACCCCTGACTCCGTTAAGCCTCCTTGTGTTTCGGCCACTTACTTGGTCCAAGATTATTTCCTTAGTGAGCTCATGCAGGGCTGGGACTACTGCAGGGCCCACATAAAAAGAAAGCTCTCTCTCTTCTTGGGTCGGTGGGGAGGTAAAAGAGCTCACCGACAGAGCCAGTGCACCCTAATTTACAAATGAAAGCAAGTGTATTAATAACGATAATGTAATAATAGCTGGTGCTGAAAGGGTTCTATTTACAGGACATACATTTATTTTTATTATTTCTACTTCCTTTAAGTGACTCATTTTAGGGAAGGAGGAAAATAAAAACCCTTTTACCTTACTTTGGTCATTGTAAGATAAGAGCCTTGATTAGATCTCATTTAATGCAGGAAATTAGGCAAGAACCTTGCATTCCACAGCAGTCATGTCAGAGGATTTGATTGTGTCATAGAAACACTATCGGCTGCAGACTCACAAGTGCATGTTACCATTAACGCTCTAGATCGGTGAAGAAAACAAGACTTTGTAACGCATGAGTGCAGGTATAGAGAGGAGCACAGAACGTTTTTAGAGTTAAAAGCAATGACTCACTTACTCTCGGTTCTGTATAATGTCATATGGGAATTCCTATTTGGATAATATTAACTTTATAAAATAAGATTACTTTTGTTAATAAAACTGCCACCAAGTGTATAAACATAATATAACCGGGAGGCTGGGATTATACAATCTGATCATTAAGGTGCAGTGGAGAGCTCTGGTTATATCATTTGTGCAAAAGATATGCACAAAGGTGCTGGTAATCCTTAGCTTTTTTTTTTTTAAATTCTTTATTTTGGCAGTCAACACGGTATAGACAAAATACATTCGATAAGGCATATGATTACAGTTAACAATTCGCTAGCATTTGGCAAGTGATCGATGTTGACTGCAATATTTTATTATTTAAAGTGGTGTGGCTTGCTAACGCCATAATCCTGCCTCGGGTGGTGGTTGTAGTAGGTGTGAGTGTTAAGGTCAGGTATGGCTGTGTGTCGTCAGAGGATGAGACGTGTTGTGGTGTATGTCAAGAGCGGACTGGATGCTGTGAGATTACAGCTCCCCATATTGGAGTGGGTGTATGTGGTTACTCGCATGGAGCTGAGGGGGGTAGGTGGTCCTTAATGAGCTAGTGTTCCCGGTCTTGGCCCATAGAGGCCTGGGAGGTGGTGTCGATGCGCATGTTTTCCCAATGTCGGTGTCCTGCGTGGTATATAGTATGTCGTCTAGGTGGTGTGTGAAACATAAACATACGAGTGTGTCATATAAACAATGGTACACTAGAACAGTGTAATCCTTAGCTTTTGAGGATAGCACACTTGATATACGAGTCTAACATATAGAGGCTACTGAGTTCAATGTAAAAGTTGCCCAAGTGATAAGTTCACTCATGTGACCAGACCGAGTAGGAATAACCTCTGATCTACCTCCTGTCTCAAGGAGAAGCCCCTGAAAGACAGAGCTGGAGCTCCAGGCGACGACAGGGGCCCACTGAGTCCATGTCTAACCCTGGCCCTAGGCAGCTGCCTATGCTGCCTCAATTGGTAATCTGGCTTTGAGTAAGAACAATAAAGATGCGAAAATCTCTGCCTGAAAAGGTGGTTTTATCTGCACAGATTTTAAAATCAAGGCTGGAGGAATTCTTACAAAAACACATTATGAAGGTTTAATATGTGAGGTAACAGCATTTTGATCTCAGGACAGATTTGAATTGAATTCTGGGGCTGAGAAAGAATTTTGTTCTGGTTTTGCTGCAAAATAGCTTTAACTTTTTTTTTTAATTTTCCTTTTGCCTTCTTTTGGATCAACAGCAGAAACAGATGTAAGAAAGACTGAACATGATGGGCACAAGTCTTTTTTTCAGCATAAATGCACTGATTGGCCACAACGTTAAAATCACCTGCCTAATATTATGCACATCCCCCTCGTGCTGCCAAAACTGTTTTGATGCGTCAAAGTGTGGACTGGACAAGATCTCTGACCGTGTCCTGTTGTACCTGGCACCAAGACATTGGCAGCAGATCCTGTAAGTGCTGCAAGTTGCGGGGTGGGGCCTCCATGGATCCCACAAATGCTCATTTGGATTGCGATCTGGGGAATATGGGGATCACAGATGTGCCCAAAAGGCAGAGCCCCAGATGTTGTAGAATTACAGCTTTCATGATGCTTTGCTTGACTTTGGAATTTCTTTAGAAAGGCAAAGCTTAATGGAAGCTGTAGTTTTAAAACATCTGGGGATCTTCCTTTTGGGCACCCCCGCTTTATCATGTTCTTCACACAATTTCTGGCCAATTTTTGCAGTGTGGCAGGGTGCATTATCCTGCTGCCATGTTTTCCACAGGTAAATGATGCACACACACACCAAGCCACCTGATCGAAAACAAAATGTTACTAATCAGACCAGGCAACTTTCTTCAATTGTTCCTTTGTCCAGTTGTGATGCTCACATCCCCATTGAAGGTGCTTTCGGTCATCATTGAACATCTAACTGGTCTGCAACTAAGTGGCAAACTGCGATGTACCATGTGTTCTGACATCTTTCTATCATGGCAAGCATTACTCTTTTCAGCAATTTGAGCTACAATATCAATCTGCATGATCAGACCAGATGAGCTAGACTTTGTTCCCCATGTGCATCAATGAGCCTTGAGTACCCATAACCCTGACACCAGTTCGCCGGCTCATATGATGCTCTTAATCATGTGAGTGCATATACTATATATTACTATAACTACCTATATTTCTATTACGTACTATACTATATATTGCTCCTGTGTTCTGTTCTATATTCCATGTATATATATATATATATATATATTGTTGAGCATCCATACCTCTTAAAGAAGTGCAACTACCAACTAACTGTGAAACACTAACCACTGCATTCCGGGTACACTCAACAAGACTTGCCGTTTTGGAGATGCTCTGAGTCGTCTAGCCATAACTATTTGGCCCTTGTCAAAGTCAGATCTCAGAAACTCAGATCTTTTGGCCATTTTTCCTACTTCCAACACATGGAATTCAAGAATTGTCTGTTCACTTGCTGCCTAATATATCCTATCCCTTGACAGTTGCTATTGTATCTATATTATCAATGTTATTCACTTTACCTGTCAGTGGTTTTAGTGTTGGGAATGATCAGTGTAACTATGAACACAAATGAATTCTGGAAGCTGTTTGGCAATATGCATAACTCTCATTTGTGCTGTGAAATCAGTTAGTCATAGATGGGATCCCAAAGGAACCATCAGTTATCCTCGTCGTGTGAAATCAGTTAATCATGTTGTTTCCTTTGGGATCCCAGTAATTAATTATACATCAGGAGTATATGCATTCTACATGGCTACCTAGCAGAAGCTTAAAACTCTGCTTAACAGCCTGCAGAATTCATATACGTAGTGGTCTGCCAGGTGCCAGCATAGGCATGCGCAAATGGAGTGCTTGATGTACCCAAGTACACCATAAAGCTGTGGCAATCTCTCCATCCTGTGCTACATTTAGGTCTCTGACAGCATTTTTACAATAGTTTGGGTTGCTTGTAGCTTTTGCATGTCTGGTCATCACTAGAGCAAATTTTTATTTTTTTGTATCTTGTGTTAAGTTTGTTTTGGCTTTTAAACAGAAAATGGTACTTGCCTAACGAGCACCCAAAAATTATTCCAGTTATCTGGTGCTTTTACCAATCAGGCGACGGATAGGAGTCACCAGCCGTTAGCATTACGGTCCAGTTTGTACTTACCTTTTGCGAAACCCATGGGATCACATTCCACGCAGCAGGACCTGGTTCTGAAATCAGAAACATTACAGACATGCTCACCAGAGACTCTCCAGTACAGAGATCTGAGATGGTGCCGCAAGACAGAGCCATTACCACAAGGCCTACATACTCTCGTGACCTGATGGATAATCTACCATCACATAGTAGCCGGCTTGGTGATTATGCGAAAGGCCAGACTCCTGTAAATTAAGGTAATATTAAAGCATTAGTGTGAGATATTTGGCAATTATTTACTACTGACTTGATTTTGAGGGAAGTTGATAAAGTAGGGACCTGTGTGTGGGCAACTAAAGAGGACTGTGTAGGTCTCCGTATTAGGCATGATGCTTTGGAGTCCATTGCCAAGTCCTTCCAGTTGACTCACTAATAATTGTCCACCAAAGTGAGTCTAATAGAGGACCTGGATAGGTGTACTTGTTTGGACGGCATGTTCCAAGGTTTCCTATGGCACGGAAGGATGCACCTCAAGACCTATCCTGTCCTACAATTAGTTATAAAGTGACTTTCGTAGCCGCCATTAGAAAGCAAACCTCACTTACTTCTTTCGCGATGTTACCTGAACCAATTTAACTGGCAGCATTCTTGTAAACCGCTCACCCCTCTTCTGAAAAAACAAGGAATCTTCTATTACTGGGGATAAATAACATGCTTATTGTGGCACATGATGGCTCTTATTCCTAATTTTGGGAATGAACTGAAGTGGGGTCTTCCATCAAGGCCCTATGTGCGTGACCACCAAGTGCTGATACTCCAAGACACACCCAGGGGTGCTCTACCCATAATTGGGATGTGAAGATGACCCATTTTATCCCTTACAATGCTCTGATAACCACCTCTGTTGGAGGCTCATAGACTCTCAACAAATAGGGTTCACATGTTTTTATCTTACTGTATCTGATTATGTTATTTATAGTTCTGTTGCTTAACATGGCACATTCAATATGCTATCATAGGCACTTTATTAGTCTTGGATGCTGAGTCCTTACTCCTTAGACTTATTCAATATTTAGTAGTAATAATTATGCTGCACAACATCTGCAGCCTATTTTTCTAATATATATTTTTTACTATAGTTTATTTTGAAGGGTTACTACAACACTTTTGAGAGGAGGGTGAGCTTTCTGTGTAATATGCCCTATTGGGCATTGTGGAGAAGGCCCCCCTCTCCCCTTGCTGAAAAAAAAAAAATTTTTTTTACTCACCGTGAATCCAACACTTGGTGAAACTTACAGACCCCCTCCTGATGTCGCTGGCGCCACATACCGTCCAGTCACAGACTTCTCATAGAGTGTTGCATGGAGAGAGGCGGGAGGGATCACCCACAGGGAGGGAGAGGAGAGCTAGCTTCCCCTTGCAAGCGTTCTGCCTACAAGGGGAAGATGTTCATGTCTGCTGGGCGCGCTGACAACAATTTATGCACAGAATTGACATTGCTACCCGGAACATAGTTTTGGGCTGCCAATGTTACGTGTGATGGTGGTGTAACTTGTCCCCAGCACACAATTAACAATATCTCAGTATGTGCAGTGTTTCAAGTTGAAACACTCTACCAAAAAACAAAACAAGTGCTTATAAGAGGGAAAAACATAGTTTAAATATATATATCACCATACAATAAAAAATATATAATTAAAAGTGATAATAATAATGATCCAATAATCTAATAAAGTGAAATAAATCCTTCTAGTAGAGACTACCAATTTGAGGTTAGCACACACTGCAAATACTGACTGCTAGCACCATGACCATTTCAAATCACTGAAGTGGTCATGGTGGTTGGAGTAACCCTTTGAGTAAGAACATATGACAGTCAACACCCTACGTCACAGTGTCACAGTGTCCATCTTATCGTACCACAGTGTCCATCTTATCGTACCACAGTGTCCATCTTATCGTACACGTTTTTTAGTTTAATTCACAGACGTCATGTGTTATTTGTGAATTAGCAGTCTTGTCTTGTCTTATCCTACCCTTCAGGGTAATGGCATAGCTGACTAATTTGCTTTTGTTTCTTTTTACTAAAGGAGAGGTAATGATATAGTTGGTGAAATGTTGTACTATCTCACCTTTGTTGTGGTTTATATCAGCATTATTTATAATATATGCTTTGCACAATTACCTCAATTAAACAAAAACTGATTAACAAAAAATAAAAATAATCATCCAGTTAGAAGAGTTAGACTTTCTGGATGTATATCCACTGGATGGGTGCACATCCTAAAATAATGAGTGTAAACCTGTAACAGACAGTGAGGGTGTGAGGTGGTCCCTGTGGGGCAGCCAGCAGGAAGCTCACAGTGAAGGTGTTATCACAGGCTGCACACTGGTGGGCGTTGCTAAGAAACGTAGGGTGGAACAGTTAGCACACTCGCTGTTTGTCTGTTGCTTTGACGACGGAACTCCGAGACATTCTAAAGCGTGTTCTTAGGTTGCTAGGTAACGGCGTTTGGTTTGTGCTGGTCTGGTTCGGTGCGGCCTGGAACCGGAATCACGGAGATAAGTGGGTCTCGGGGGGCATTTTCTAATCCCATTAATGTCACACTGATGGGGGTGAGCGTGGTGATTAATCTGGGTTCAGTATCGTTTTATTCCCCACTACATGTGTATTTCTTGAAAGTGTCAGCTTCGGTACTCTAAAACCCTTTCAGTAGTACGGAACAGGAGAGCAGTGAATTAAATCATTGCACAATCTCCTGTCTCCTTTACCAGGAGCTGTGTTTAGGCTGCTTAGCTGCAAAACTTATTATTATTATTATTTTTTTAATTAAATAAAACCTAATAAGATTGAACATGGAGCTCTGATTAAATTGGGATGATGGCTATTTTCTCTCATAATAAAGTAATGAAGTACTCTTTTGATGTGAAGAATAGTAGTGGTAATTCACACATTATAAAGACAAAATGTATTACAGTATGAGTTCTGTCTGTGATGTGTATCAAACAAAAATAGAGGCACAGGAAGTAAAGGGCAAAAGAAATGGGATAGACAGAACAGATATTTATAAATACAATATTTTACCAGGAAGGATACATTGGCTTTCTCCAATGTCCTGAGTAAACAAGGTGAAGATCTCTATTTTGACCCCTATTTTGAGTCAAAGTTCCTCTGTGTCTTTCTATCTTACTGTCCCTGTTTTCCATAGCCCCATACTGTTGTTGTGTCTGTGTCTATAACAGAGTTCCCCAACAACGTGTCTTTACAATACAATAGACAATGCAATACAAAATACAATATATGCATTTAGAAATCAGTATGTGTAAATTAGATACATTGTTATTGTTTTAAATTACATTTTAGTTGCCTAAATGGTTAATAGTAGGTCACCTTAAATTTCTCTGAACAGCCATAGCCCCTCTCATACCCCTAAAGTGAAAGTGTCAGTCTTTGTTCATTTATAATATTATTATAAATGTATACTATTCATATTAACTGAACACGCTCTAAGTTAATACAATTCTGTGAAAATCAATAGATTTCCCCACAGTCTGGTTAATCAGATATTTACTAAATACAAATCTGGGGTTAATTTGGTGCACACCCCCAGTTCACAAAAATAGTTCCTGCTAAAAAAAAATATAAAAATCAGCAAATTGATCCAAATCCCAAAGAATACACTTTGGTTTCCAATATTTATTAACACTGAACGATTATATATGTTCCAATAGGAGGTACCTGAGGTGCACCTAGGGGCATTTGGTATCCATAGTGGAATTGTCTGTTGGCAACTTACTCTACAGAATTTGAATTTATTTTAGTGTTGCTCTGAGAACCTCAAGCGGCCCATGTACCTTCAAATCCTTGTCAGACACAAACAGCTTGTAGTGTGAATGAGCATTACCCTGAGAGAGGGTAAGCATGTTCGTCTGCCTGGTTTGTCAATGTAACTTTGATTGAGCAGCATGTGAGTGTAGAGAGGGAGCGTTTTGACATTGTCATGTTCCTGTCCCCACCACTCACTCAGAGCACTGCATGGAAGCTGGAGGTTCATTGACAGACTCCCCATAGGAGTATGCAGAACGTCTGCCCCCTATTCCACTCAGCCACACTACAGCAAAGGGACAATGTGAGGAGAGTGGGTGTGCTCTGTGTGTCTCTCTCCGGCTGTCACCCAGGGTAGAGGTCCCTACCGTTAGCATGGTACTGGGAGGCACAGTACAAAATAAATTCATCTTTTTTTCCCCAGGTAAAACTATAGAAATCCACAATATATTCCTACTGGCCCTGCAGCAGCCAGCGGGCAAATCATTATAATATAGATCAATTTAAACAAACAGCTGAGCGACCCAGAGAGGCAGTCTCTCTTCAGTTTTTACAACATAAGTTGTGATGTGAGAGTTAATGATACAGGAAGTGTGGAAGGTGCCCGACTGTTTCAATGTATTTCATTTATTTATTGATTGATTGCATATTTACCAGATATTGATCTTCCCTAGTGATCCCTGAGCCTTTGCAGACAATTGTTGGGCAAGTCGGACTGATTAAAATAAGTTCCACATCATCTCAAAGCGTTTTACTAAATTATAATGAGGAAACCTGCGCGTTTCCACGATTTAACCATATGCTTCTCTTCTTTCTGTATCGCCATAAAAATCTTGAATAAAAAATAAATTTACAAAAAATAAAAATAAGTTCCAAATAGCCAATGTGGTAAATTACGGAGGATAGTAAGTCCAGTCAGTGACCATTTTAATTTCTATAATCTTCTGAACTGACCTGATTTCTACTGAATGATTTTCTCCAAGCTAGCCAGAGTAGAGGGTTATTTACCAAACAGTGATTTAAAAAAAGTGAATTAATACGCTAGGAGTGAGCGGTGGAGCAGCACTTTAATGACCTGGGTGATATCACTCATGCACCCTCCGGCATCTACTGAGAAATGCCACGTGCCCGCACGGTCCGTAGTGTCATATTATTTACATGGTGCCCTCTGAGAGTTCTAGAACAGCCATGCATTCAGCAGGGTGCCTGACTGTTGCTCTTTCAAATTCCTGATTTTGATGTTTCTGTCCCTCCGTCTCCCAGTTTAATTCCCTGGTGTCCCACATCCTGGGGCATCAGGAAACTGTCCTCATGCAGCATGGTCATTAGACACACTTGCAATAGGAGCATTTCGTGAGCGCTTCAGCAGCACTCTCTGCATGGGCCTACAAGACCCACTAACAGGCTGTCTGTCAACCTGGCGTCAAGCAAGTACACTTCCCAAGCAGGTCAACCCATTGTGGATCTTCCTTAACATCCACCGCTTTGCCAAGATGGTCAGGTGTAGGAAAAATACATTAAAAGCAAAGTTGTCCCTATTCTGTCTTTTGTTTTAAAGAGAAATAGATTTAAAAATAAAGAAAAGAAGAACAGATTGTGAAATACGAAAAGAACACACTAGTAGAATGGTAAGTTTGAGGTGGCAGAGACAATTTAAGATAAACTGATAGTCACGGCAAGATTTGGAAGACCTAAAAAAATCGCAAATATAACTGCTCAAAGACTGTCGAGGAACGCAAAACAAAACAATTTCACTTGCATTCAAGTTATATGCAGCAATATCTGAGCAAATGTGATTTGCATGGTAGGGTCAGCAGTAGGAAACATTACCTGTGATCTTTTCACAAAACTAAACCTATGCAATATGACACTTACAGGGCAATTTGCTAAAACGAAAATTCAAAGCGAATTCAAGGAGAATTTCAATATTAGGCCAGACTAAAAACATAGCTGACTTAGAAACTTTGTACAACGCGGCAATTTTGGCCTTAAATTTGAAATTTACTTTGGATTTTCTATCCGGTTTATTTGCTAAAATGAGAATTCCGAAGTATATTGGAAACAGGAGCCTGTGATTTAAAGAAAACAACACATTGAAAAGATTTAAACATGGGAATGGGCTTATTCTTTCGGGCTGTGTTGCTGCCAGTGGCACAAGCAGTATTGTGATCGTAGAATGATGGATGGATTGTACTAAATATCAATAAATCCTAGCTAATCCTACCTTTGCATTTTTACTTCATCAGAAGATAATGTTCCACAGTCAGTGAAAAAACCTAAGCTGAAAAGGGGTTGGATTTGTGAACGCGACAAAACCAAAACTCTGTACTCAAAAATCAACCATGAACTACTTCACGAAAGATTAAGGCTTTAGAATGGCATTCACAGTCCGCAGACCTAATTATTGTAGAAAATCTCTGTGTGGATCACAGACATACAGTGCATAGGAAATAAAACCGTAAGTGTGAAAAGAGCAAAAAGTTATTTAATTTTTTTGTGTCCGTTCAATTTGCAAATAAATAGTAATTGTGGGTTAAAGTAAGCAGAGTCAACAAAATATGCTGTCATTGGAATGCAGCCTTAGCACTTCTACATATCTCACAGACACCGATCGCGGGATACAAGAAATCGATCCTACGCCACTTACTCAACGCAGCTAAAGCCCTGATACCTATATATTGGAAACAAATGGAGATACCTGGAGCGGAGGAGTGGATACGCAGAGTGGAGGACATTCAAGGGGCGGAGGCGATGCAAGCATCCCTGCTTGGCAGAGGGGACAGACACGCAGAGATGTGGCGACGGTGGTACGCGTTTGTGCCTAGGGACCGATAAGGCGGTAGGGGGAAGAGCCCACGGGGGGGGGGGATATCGGACCCTTGAGGCGAGACCCTCACTTCCCCTATACTTCGATTATCTGGTTTCCTTCTTTTTTTTTCTCTTTTTTTCATTAGGGGAAGGAAAGGGAAGGGAAACAAAAAAAAAGGAAGAGGCTGGGGGGCTACTAGGCCTAGCCACATGTCACACAGAAATGGAAACCCTTCTTCTCCTCTTCTCCTCCCCTTTTACCCTCAGCTCACCTACCTATAATTCACACCCTTCTCTCTTTACACACATACGCATAATACAGAGACACACTCTCGCTCCGGTCTAGCCTAATTGGGGCGAGGGGAAGATAACACGTCACAAAGCTACCACTTCAACCGCACCTCATGGACTAATCACCAGATGAGACAAAAGTATACACAATCATATAGAACAAATGGTGTCAAGGTAGCTCAGACAACTGAAACGTTGAACCATACCGCAGATATCGCAGGGAGGTATACGACACACTGACTTGCGGGTACTTGAAGTGGCACCCATAGCCATTACTACAAGCTAACTGACAGATCTCATGGGCAGTCATGCCTCTTATGTTTTTTTTTTTTTTTAGTCAATCTTTATTTTAAGTTTTTCAGAAACAAACAAGACATAAAGTAAGGTTCAAGGGATACGATTTACACAAACATCGAGAACATAGTTTAGGATACACCCTCGTTTCCCGGTAGGGCCTATTCCAACATATAATACAATTGTGGGGGGTGACCCCAGTCGTCATTACATCGTCCTTACATTTACATGGTTAGTATATGTCCCAATCGAGGCAGCATAACCAAGTGAGTTAGCAGAGGTGTCGGGTGGGAGTGTCAGCCTGGGACTACGGACAGCAGTGTAGGTGTCTCTCCAAGTTACCTATTCATCTGTCTTCCCATCCGTCATCCCTGAATTACACCCTTCTGTCCTCCGTCTTTATTTATTTCCTCTACTGAGGGGGGGGTAGTAGTCAGTCCGTAATTGGTGTGACCTCATTGTGTTTGCTAAGTGCACCTTTGGGTAGCAAGCATTAGTCAGCAGCATTGGAACATGTGTTCCGTTTGGGTTCTCAGTCAACCTTCCCCCCTTCGTTGCCAGTGGTGTGGACCGTAGGGTCTGAGCTTGTTAGTCGCCTGTGGGATGCGTCAGTCTTGGCGGCTTGGGTAGTCGGTGGTGGTCAGCAGACAGTCTGTGACTTGTAAGGGTCTAGGATTCCTTATGCCTCACTGCCAGTGCCAATGGCCCTCGTGTCCCTCGTACAGATAGCCCTTTAGTCCCTGTTGTCCTCAATTAATTGTTCTCCCCGGATCATGGTGTTTGTCCATGGTTCGGAGCTGATCTGTAGGGCCTAAGTGCGGCCCAGCCCCAACTTTTGCGAGGTGACATGTAAGAGGCGACAGCCTCGACTTAGTATGCCTTAAGCCTGTACCTTGCTCGAGGGAGCGGTGTGTTCAGGGGGAAAGGAGAAGGGAGGGGTCGAGGTGGTCAGGGTGGGAGGGTGGTGGTGTGGCAGAGAGGGGGAAGGGGAGGGAGGGGAAGGCTCGTTCGCCGACTAGGTCGGGGCCCCCCGCATTCCTCCGGACCATCCAGCCGGGCACCCCTCCGGGGCCCAAGAAGGCTCCCCAGGGTTTGACCCCCCGTCACGTTCCCTGCTCCGATCTCACTCCGGGAGTCCGTGTTGATGTTTATTGTGGTCTATTTGATATATACGTTATCCAGGGCATCCAAACATGCATGTATCTTTCTGTGGTGCCATTGAGAGCGGCGGTTAGCTGTTCCATTGCATGTATTTCTTCAACCCTGTCCATCCAGTGTTGCAGGGTGGGAATCTGTGTGGTGCGCCATCGTGTCGGGATAAGCGTCTTGGCAGCGTTCAGGAGGTGTTTGGTTAGAGTCTTTTTATATATCGAGATGGGTAGCGGTGTATGGTGAAGCAGCATCTGAAGTGGTTGCAGGGGGATAACTGTGCCCGTGATATGTTCGATCTGGGTGTGTACCTGTTGCCAGTACGGGGTTATCTTTTGGCACGTCCACCATATGTGGAGAGCTGTGCCTACTTCCTTGTTGCATCGCCAACAGGTCGGCGATGAGTCCGGGATCATCCGTTGTATTCTCGCTGGGGTTCTATACCAGTTGGTTAATAGTTTATAGTTGAGTTCCTGTTGTTTGGAGCTAATAGAGCTTTGATGAGTCAAGATGTGAATGTTCGTCCACTGGGGGGTCGTCAATGTTACCCCTGTGGTTTCCTCCCAGCGTACGATGTGTTTCAAAGGTGCATGTTGTGTGGAGGATATCAGCATCGCATATATGGTCGAGATCCCTCTGCATAGATGTTGCCGCTTCGTGCATAGTTTCTCAAACTCTGTGAGGGGTCTATGGAGAAGGCGTTTCCCTGGGAGGGCCTGATAGAACGATTTAACTTGGAAGTATCTGAATCTTTCAATCCCCGTTGGTGCCCTATCGGTGATCAGGTCCGGCAGTTGTTTTAGCGCGTCGGTCGTGCACCACTGCTGCATGTATGCCCATTCCGCGTCCCCAAAAACCTCTACGTCGCGTGGAGATAGTCCCCCTGCCAAGTCCGGATTGTGTGTGATCGGTGTCAGCGGTCCCGGGGTCGTTGTCCACGCCAGTTTAGTCCTTATCGAGTACCATACTCGCAAGGTCGCACCGATAAGTGGGTGCTTGCGGGTTCTTACCGAGGTTAATGGGCCACTCAGCCATATTGCTGCTGGCAGTGAGCCTCCCATCTGGAGCCGTTCCATGTGTATCCATTGTTTCCGTGTGCGGGTGGCGTGCCAATCAACAATTCTATGGATGTGTGTGGCTCTATAATAGTCCAGGAGTGATGGGAGTCCCACTCCGCCCTGCGCTTTTGGTAGTCGCAGTTGCGATCTTTTCAGTCTTGGTGCCTTGGAGAGCCAGACAAACTTGGAGATGGCCGTGTCCAAGGTCCTGAAATAGGTCCGTGGTATAGAGATGGGTATAGTCTGAAATAGATATAACAGACGGGGCAGGAGGTTCATTTTTATCGCGTTCATTCTCCCGAACCACGATACGCATAAACCAGCCCATCTGGCTAAATCCGAGCCCAGTTTCTGCTGTATAGGGGCGAAATTGTGAGTGAATAGCCGTGAGAGGTCTGCAGGTAGCCAGATGCCAAGGTATGACAGCTTTTCCTGACACCATGTGAAGGCATATTGTGATTTAAGTTGGGTAGTCATCGTATCGCCCGTTGTTATGGGGAGAGCCTCCGATTTGTCCGTGTTTAATTTTAGATTCGATATTTGTCCATATTCCTCAAAGGCCCTCAGGAGACTTGGCAGGGAGACCAGTGGTTCGCTAATAAAGAACAGCATATCATCAGCATATGCCGCCACTTTGTGTTCCTGCCCTTGCAGTGCAAACCCCCGTATGCCCCCATCCCGTCTGACCGCCCCCAGGAAGGGTTCCAGGGAGAGGGCAAACAGAAGGGGGGACAGCGGGCATCCCTGTCTCGTTCCGTTGCGTATGTGCACTGGGTCTGAGAGTGCGCCGTTCACCCTGATCCTAGCAGATGGTATCGTGTATAAGGCGGAGACCCACGCCAGGATGTGAGGGCCGAAGCCCATTGTCTGTAGTGTCGCTAGCATATAGTGCCAGTCTACCCGGTCAAAGGCCTTCTCCGCGTCTGTTGAGAGGAGAAGGACCTTCTGTGACGACTGTTTTGAGGCGTGTATGATATTCAAGGCTCGGATGGTGTTGTCCCTGGCCTCTCGACCTGGGACAAACCCAACCTGGTCCGGACATATCAGCTCCGGCAGAACCCAGCTTATGCGCGTTGCTATGACCTTCGTGAATAGTTTCAGGTCAGCGTTCAGTAGTGATATCGGCCTGTAGCTGGCACAGTTGGTCGGGTCCTTGCCTTCCTTTGGGATTACCGTAATCGTGGCCGCTAGGGAATCCCTAGGGAGCGTACCCCCCTCCAAGAGGGAGTTGAGACCCGTCAGGAGCTTGGGCATGAGTATGTCTCCGAGCACTTTAAAATACCGCACCGGTAGGCCATCGGGTCCCGGTGCCTTATTCGTCTTGGAGCCTTTCAGCGCTGCCTGGAGTTCCTCTATTGTGATGGGGGTTTCCAGTGTGGCTGTTTCTTCTCGGGTGAGGGTCCTCTCTACATGTCGTTGTAGGTATTCCGCTATGCGTGTGTCCTGGAGGCATCGGGCGTCAGGGGTGTCAACCCCCGGTAGGTTGTACAGGTCGTTGTAGAACCCTTGGAAGGCGCTCAGAATTTTATCCGGTATTTGGGTGGTCGTCTGGTCTCTATTCTTAATTTTTGTGATCTGGCACATTCTGCGCCTCTTCTGTAGGACTCTAGCAAGTAAACGGCCGCATTTGTTCGAATACTCGTAGAAAAAGCGCTGGGACTTGCGTATCGTGTACTGAAGTTTGCGTTGGAGAATGTCCCTCAGTGCCCTTCTCGCATCTAGGAGGGATTTGTAGTCCGCGTCGGTCTGGGAGGCCTTATGTGTGGCTTCCAGGGTCGCTATCTGTGCCGTTAACTCGGCCACTCGCAGGCGTTGTTGTTTTTGTCTGTGGGTGCATAATTTGATGAGGTGTCCCCGGATGACACATTTGTGTGTTTCCCACACCGTCATGGCTGATGTCTCTGGGGTTTCATTTTCTCCAAAGAAGGTTGTTAGGGCCGTTCGGAGTTCCGCGACTACCGGTGCGTCATTGAGGATCGATTCGTTCAACCTCCATTGACGGTCCCTCGGTCGAAATAGTGGGGACTCGAGTGTAGCCGAGACAGGCGAGTGGTCGGACCAGGTCATTGGCATAATCTCTGCTGTTATCAGCTTAGGCAGAAACTCCTGGGATACCAGTATGTAGTCCAGTCTGCTATACGAGCGATGCACCGTGGAAAAATAGGTAAAGTCCTTGTCTGCAGGGTGCATCACTCTCCAGCAATCCACGAGTCCGGAGCCCCCGAGGGCTCTTCGAATGGTCTGCAGACTTTGGCGTGTGAGGGAGCTGACGCCTCTGGAGGTGTCGCTCCTCGGTTCCAGAGCCACATTCAGATCCCCTGCAACCACCAGGAATCCCTCTCTGAATCTCTCCAACTTAGTCAGTGTCTGTCGGACGAACCTGCCTTGGCGGGTGTTCGGGGCATATACGCTTGCGAAGGTATACGAGCAGCCAGCTATTGTGCCTTTTACGAATAGATAGCGTCCCATGTTGTCGGCAAGGGTGTCTGCACAGTCAAATGGTATCGTGTTTGCGAACAGAATTGCTACTCCTGCCTTCTTGGCTGTCTGGTGGTTCGCGAAAAAACCCACCGGGTATCGTGAGTCTCTTAGCGTTGGGTTTTCCGTGCCTTTGAAATGAGTCTCCTGGAGAAAGGCGACTGACACCCTGTCGGCCCACAGGGTTCGCAGCAGATGGGATCTCCGCTCGGGAGCGTTCAGGCCCCGGGCGTTACACGTCCAGACGTGCAGAGGGGCGGGCGTAAACCCCGACCCCATGGTCCCGAGCCTACTTAGGAAGGGGAGTGGGTTAGGGATAGATGCAGGGGGGGGGAGGAGGGGGGAGGTATGTCAGGCCCAAAACAGACCTGTATGATTCGGCACCTGTGGCGGGGGTGTCGCGTGCGACGCCCAAGAGGTGCGTCCCACGCCCCCCCCGTCAACCTTTGAGTGACGCCTGTCTATGGGGATCCGGTCCCTTGGAGCACAGTTGCAGGCAATTGACACTATACCAAAAAGAGCGTGGTCAAAAACTATTAGCAAGTGCTATTCACAATTCCCCTGTCTGCGGGGTTACAGTAATAAGTAGAAATATAAACCAACTATCGCACACCCCCCTGGCCAGCGGTGGCTTGGCTTAACGGGAGGCATAAGGTTCCGAACAGAGAGGTGCTGTTTTGTATGTTAGCGGTGAGTGAATGTGAGCGGTTGGCATGGGGTTGGGTCCCTAGACTCCCGGGGGCATCTATCGATCTCGGGGGGGGAGGTAAGTTCACCGGGTGGGGTCGGGCGCGTCTGGAATATTCTAGGCACGTATGCATCTTGTCCCTGGGCTACTCCGTTGGGGTAAGGGGAGGCGCATGCCTTCTGCGTCACGTAGTTGTGGTGGGTCCTAGGGGGCCTGGGTGTACGGGACATTGTCTCTCAGCTAGTGACTATAGATCCCTGATTCTCACTACAGTCTCCCGTCCCCAAATACATATGTGTGTCTACTGTGGCCCGTCGGGTCCCCCTCATGCTCTATGGCCCTTTCTGGTAACAGTTATTCGTCCCATGTGTGGGTCTCCCGGTCTAGGGCAGCAAGTCGTATTGACAAATATCATGCATTAGGTCCTCAACGATCAGTATACATTCCCTCCCCACTCTCTTGTACATCATAATATCACATAACATTTCTGACAGTGCATACACTTTTTTCTTTTTTCGGACCCTTCTGGGGCATATGTCTCTAGGAGCCATCTTGGGCCAGTCCCTTCCCCCTGGACTGTATCGATGCTATGCCTTATGAGAGGAGTGGCGGCACATCAATCACATTGACAATAGGGGCCCCGCTCGGGCCTATACCAGAAAACATATTAAGCTGCTGTTTCGCTATCGGGGTTGTAGTAGGTCAGCAGAGGTGTCCACCCCAGGCAATATTATCCCTTCGTCCCCCCACCCAAATCCCCCATCTAGGGGTTGCATGTGTTGGCCACCCAACTTGTGTCCACCGTGCCCTGTGATGACAGTTCAGGTTAGTAACCCGCCAGTCTCCTGGTTCCCAGTGTCCCTTCCGGAGATGGGGGAGCTATCAGCGGCATTAGATACCCTCGTCCCTCTCCCTCCCCAAGTGTCCAGTCCCCCCCCTGTTGCCTTGTGATCCCCATTGTCTATGAGTGTATATGTCCCCAGGTGTGTTCAGGACTCACCAACTCCCCGACCAATCGACCTCTCCTTGGGGCCTACTCTTCCGGGCCCTCCGGGCCCCCTCGCCGACGTGGTGGAGGATTGTTGCCGGGTAGAGATGCCTGTGGGAGCAGCGGTGCCAGAGGGTCTCGTCGTGTTGCCACAGCTTCTTCCAGTATCCAGTTCCTTACTCTAACGGGTGGTAGGCCTAAAGTCCGTAGCATACGTGGGATATCTTCCGGCCAGCGGGCCGTGAGCCATGTATTACCGTGTTTCACTTGGAGGCTGAATGGGAAGCCCCATCGGTACGGTATGCGTTTATCACGGAGGGTACTTGTCACCGGTCTCAGGGCCCTCCTAGCGTCTAGTGTGAGGCCGGATAAGTCCTGAAAGAGTGAGACTTCGACCCCACGGAATCTGATGGGGGTCTGCTCTCGTGCAGCGGCCATTATTTGTTCTTTCACTCCCTGAGAGGTTAGGCAGCATATTACATCTCTGGGGTTGCCATCCTGTCGTAGAGGGCCCAGTGCTCTGTGTGCCCTCTCTACACGGAGTGTTTCAGGGGCCTGGTCCCGCAATATCTGTTGAAATAAGGCAATTAGCGTTTCCTGGAGCTGAGCTGCGTCCGCTTCTGGCAGGCCCCTAATCCGGATGTTATTACGCCGGCTCCTGTTCTCCAGATCTTCCACTTGCCTGCGGAGCGTTAGGAGCATGTTGCCCTGTCTTGTAACCGCCACCTCTGTTGCCCTGTGGTGTTCATCACAGCCCTGGGCTGCTGTCTCTATTTCATCTACTCTTTGCTCGAGCGCAGTCAGGTCAGAGCGCATTTCGGCGAGCTCGCCACGCATTGCGGCTCGGATTTCCTGCACTAGGGTGCCAGTGTCTGCCTTGGTGAGCATGCTGGCAGAGATGTGTGCCAGTTCAGCCCTGATCTGGGCTAGCTCACTACCCTGTGCGACTTCTGTGCGGGGCTCTCCCTCGTTTTCCGTGGTTGGAGAGGCGGGCGCCATTTTGTGCTCACCATGCTGTTTTCGCGTGTCGGGCGGTGTAGCGACGAAATCGTCCATCGGGCCCGTGTGTCTTCTCGGTGAGTCTGTTCCCGCTGTCTCTGCTGTTAGCTGTCTCTTATTGCGGACCATTTTCTCCCGTTTTTGTGGCTAATTTTCGCTGTTTTGGCGGCCAGGGGTGCGGAGCTCTTTCAGTGTGTGTCCTGCACCATGCTCGTCCAGGCCACGCCCCAACCCTGCCTCTTATGTTAAGCCATACACACGACAAGGAGAGCTCGCGGTGCAACCCCTATGCTACACATGTGTGTACTGAGTGGACACGGAGAGAGTTTTGTGCAAGATAATCTATAGTTATAGTGGAATTAAGATTGTTCACACCGCTTTGATTTGAGAAGATTACTGTTCATTACTGATATTGAATGTCTTGCTCGTTGTTCACCTGAATACATTATAGCAGGTACAAACAGGTCGTGTGTGACCTTAACCTGCTTATGATTGCACTGAACTGTGCTGCCCTTTCCCTATATAACTCAATAAAAACAGATTTACAAAATAAATAAATAAATATGCTGTCATGTCACGGATGCCCAAATGTTTACATTCAACAGCAGGTTACCCAGCTGTCCTGCTTTGGTGGTACGCATGTTGGCGGTTGTGTTCCGCCATCCTGATTTTGTTCCCTGTAGGCCCGTACCATATCACCGTCTCAAAGTTTAAAGCCTGTGAGGGCTCCTGCAAGGAACTCCTCAGGCAAGGGGTCTGGGCGAACTGCAGGAGTCATATAGACTATTGATTTTGGGTTGATGGTCTGGTGGGAGGATTCATTTATCTTCTTTTGTATATATTTGGATGGGTGTATAAGGACATTATGCATTAAAAAGGGTATAATCTGTTTTTTTTTTTTATATGTGTCCTTCCAATAAATATTTAGCATTTAGTAGTGCTGCTCTGTTTGTTTCTGTTATTTGTATTCCCTTGTCACTGTCCAACAAACTCTTTAGTTCCTATACATTGAAGACAATCGTTACAACTTTCTTTCAATTTAAAATCGATCCTAGTGTGGTACAAATTGATAAGATAATGAGATATATACATATATAAATACAGAATTAATCAATATTTTATAGGAAAACGCTTCACCTTATTAAGTGCAGGAATTGATGACTGAGGTGTAACATTTTAACCTATTGGTCTGTTCCTATCAAGTTGCTGTCCTGTGTTTTTTAAGTACCAATACAGAATATAGCTGGACCTATTTATGTGCCTCATTTAGCATATTGTGAAGCCGTAGTGCTTAGTTTTATGAAATTCTGCTGTCTGTTTGTTAAGAATATTTCATGGGGAAAAAGGAACATCCGTCTTCGGTATAGAAGCTATTAGAAATCATTGACAAACAATGAAATAAGATTGACCTGCTAAATCGAGAAACCTGTGACTGGAATTAATGTGGGATAAATCAGATTATCCCATCAGGGCGAATTTCTCCGAGATGATAAGCAGTAACGGCAAGGAAAATTAGATTTAACAGTGCATTAAATTGCGTATTTAAGAAGCATCTACTGGTAGATTACTTCCAAATACCGAGTCACGCTTTTGAAAACGAAATGCAGTGCTGGTAGGAAAAAAAGCAAAAAACTAATGTGCTTGTTAATTTATTATACAGGCAACGATAAAGGAGATGTCAGACAGAAGGGGACATTTGCATTTTAGACTCAATTATGCTGAAGAGTTCAGACTCAAAAAGGACTTTGAAAGATTGCTAAAACGTCCCCAAAGAGATTCGAGACCAGCCATAACGGAATCCAGGCCTGGTAGTGATTTGGCTTCTTCTCGGTGTGATCGCCTTGATTCTGCTCATAGTCTAAGGTCTGGCATTATAAATGATATCTCAGGCCTCACTTGCAAATCTCCAGATACTGTTAAAAGTCCTGACCACATAGATCAGAATCCTAATTTGAGAGGAAGGCCAATATTGCAAAATGTAAGAACATTACCTCAAAATACTGTAGAAGAATACAGAGACTACAGAGAGCCTCAGCATGACCCTTTTCATACTAACCTTGAAAGAGTAACATTGGACAGCCATCCAAAAATGCCAGCTATTGCATCAGTAGCTGGAACAACCAAGTGTGTGTCAGTGTTTGTACGTCCAGAACCTCCTGCAAAGCCCAGGTCTTGTGTTCCCCAAATACCCTCCAGGCCACGTATTTCTAAAAAGCCCCCAGCAGGTAAGAAGGAGAAAGAGATTTCCAAACCAACAAGTAATGTGTACCCAAACCGCAAGAAACCCGTGAATGCAAAAACTCACCGCACGTCTTCACCAGACAGTAATATTAGTAGTTCTTCCACTGATTCCGATTCAGAGGACAGTGATTATTCTAAAAGTAGAAAAAAAAGCCGTAAAAAACAGAAGAAAAGAGTATTAAAAGAAGAGGACACGTTATATGCAAAAGAGAAATTCATAGCGGAAGAAATTGTTCCTTCTGATGTCCAGAGTTCTGGCACACAGATTTCCGAGACAACCGAATCACTGTCACATGATGGACAAGGTAGTAAAATAATAGACACCCCCCCAGAACTGAGAATTCCTCTGACACCTCCTGTGAAGGCCAAAGCTAGATCAGTGGATGAAATTATAGCATCTCTAAGGTCTCCCCAAACATATACTGCATCTGATCTCAAGATAAAGCAACTAATGGAGAGTGTACTAGGTCTACCCTATGACATTACAGTTAAGGTAAGTACGCATAACTTGAAATGCCATGATTATAACGACTATTGAATAAGGTAATATTGTATATGAACGCATTTGTGAAAATAGTTCTTTCATTCTTTTATATCCCTATTCTAAAAGAAGCTTAGTTTTCTTAATAAATCTACCCTTTTCTACACCGGGACACCTGACACACGCTACAAACAAACACAGGGAATAGGCAGGGGGAGCCCTGGGATGTAGGACAGAGACACAGAGGGTGAAATATAGGACTGTAACACCTCCATACCCCCTAGATCCTCCAAAGGAGGCGCAGTAAGCCTTAGCGAATTAGACAACTAGGGGTCATGCAAAATGAAGTCCAACCACCAACGCACGTAAATACCCAGCCACATAACCCCTGATGTGTACGTTTAGATGGGGGTAGCAGCATGAAGGATGTATTTACTTACCTTAATGTGTTGTTTAAATGATATTCTATTTCTACTTTCTGTACCACTTAATACTTTGAAAAATATTCTAAGAAACAAAGATTGACAAAAAAAATAAATCTACCCTTTTAAACATTCCCCTACAATCTACATCTATTTGCATGTCCGCTCTACGTTTTTTATCCTCCTTTTATTTAAATCTACTCTTCTTCCTATTCTTATTTCAATATCCTATATATATATTCAGGCTGTTCCAACCCAAGATTCTGTCTTTTGCATTTTCATCTTAGAATAGCACTGTGAATATTTCTGGTATAGGGGATGACAAACATTTTAAAGCTTTAACAATTCAGCCATTTATCATTAATACTGGGCACACAGAAATGGCTCGTAGGATTCTGTATCTTGGCTTGGCTTCGTAAATGTAGATTTAGGAAGCGGCTTATCCATGTCTGCTGCCAACACACTGGTGGCTGACTAGGCCAATGCGGGACAGGCAGATCCGGTCGCCGCCACAGCAAGGGAAAATTATTATATATATATATGTCATGGTGTCTTTTTCTTGATTATTAATAAAACCCAAGAAAACCGCAAAAAGGGTCATATAGTGGGCACAAGAAGAATCCTTCTACAAGTTAGTCCAGGCTTTTACAGGGTCGTAGGGAGCCCAAACACGTATTTTCATTATTCATTTTCTCATGCTGTTATTATAATTTTGATAATCTGCCATGTAGTTGCTTTTAATATAAAGGGGGAGACACATTGGTTTGAAAAATGATGTGTTTATTGCCTGCTGGCCTTCTCCATGTAGATAAGCTATTTTTTATCTCTGGTCTCTGCCACAGGTAACACGCATAGTGAATACTGCTGCACTTTAGCAGATTTACAATTCAGATTTGAAAAAAAAATCCACAACAGAAAAAATATGTCTAAGCGATCTTAGAGAGCTGTGAATCTGTGTGTCCTCAAGTAGCTTCATTCATGAAAAAACATGAATAAATCTACTTGGCAAACTAATATATCATGTCACGGCTGGCATGCTTCTTTGACCTCTTGATAAATAATATAATTAACTCCTTCGTAATGACATTTTCAACTCTATTACGTTTCAGTTCTTTTTGTTACCTTTTGGCTGAATTCAGTAAATTAAAATTATATATGGTCTTCCATCATAAAGTTTGGAATATTCATAATATCTAATGGTGCATATTGTTAATGAGTGTTATGAAAATGAACTCACCTTTTCAGGAAGTTGCAGAAGAGGATGTACAAGAGACGCAGGATTCAAAGGAGCTTCCATCGACCGAGTTTCTCCCTCCAGAACAGGTACCCTGGCAAATCAAGGCAGATTGTGTAAACTAAATCACTACAGGAGCGTCATTTAAACCCTTTGGTAGCTTTAAATTGGTAATTAAATCAGGGCATTGTTCTGTATAAGGTGACGTGATGTGATAGGTTTAAATGCAGATAGATTCATTGTGGTGTATGTATGTAGATCTTTAACTGGAAGACCAAAATAACATTATCCCACCAGCTGTTATTAGACTGCAATACACAAAATTGTCAGTGATTTTCTATAGAAGGCTATAGAATGGCCAAACCATGTTATCGAAATATGTTTTCTCTGTCTGACAAAGATTTTAATATAAAATGTGCTGTTTAAATGTGAATAAGTTGAGTCCTTGATATGGTAATAACCTGAAGCTGTACATGGAGAGAGATGGACAGTTTGACAGTTTATGTAACTAATTCGTAACAACACTTAAAATACATTTGCTTGTAGGTTTCAAGCCTGGATGTTCCACAGGCCAGTGACACTGTGTCTAGAGAGATCACTTCTATCGAAATCACCTGTGAAGCACCATTCTCGGATATTGATACCTCAATCCAAGACAAATCCATCTCTGCTGTTGAAGAATCTGTAATGACAGAACTGGAAGCAAAATACATCCTGGAAACACCATCACAGGTAAGCAGTCCGAGTCTTAGTTTTACACTTTTTAAAAAAAAAATATTTTTAAAGTTTTTAAAAGATTTAATTGATATTTGTTTTGTATAAGCAAGCTAGGGCATGTCTAAGCATAAGAAAAACAAAACTTATAGGTCTTTAAAATATTTAGGACGTGTGGATATGTAATGGTTAGAAAAGAAAACACTTGGGGTGCTGAAATACAGTTAGAGACATCATACAAATCAGTGAGCTAATCCAATGCCAGCCTGACCGGGTTTGCCACATATGAGAGAGGAGAGTCCCATAGTCCCCAGCAAGTCTCTCCTCTAGCCCCAGACCCCTCTGTCACGATTACTATATGACCCAACACGCAGAACTATGTAATACACGATGAACAAGGATAACGTATACCAGGCTTTAGAATGGCTGAACTTAACGTAAATAAAGAATGGTCAAAATACAAGTCGAGGTCAGGGACACAGAAAGAGACACAATGAAGAAACAAGCCAAAAGTCTAGGACACCAGAAATACGGGGAAGTCAAAATACAAGCCAAAGTCAAATACCAAAAAGAACTAGAATTAGGAACGCACTCTCTGTTAACCAACTAGTGGAAACCACGACAGGGCACTGACCAAATGCTCCTAAGCCTATGATTGGTTGTACATAGCCATTGACCCAAAAATGTGCGTGTGCGTCGTTTGCGGGACGTTACACGCACGTCGGTGCAGTCTTTTTTGAGGACGGAGACGGGGCATACATTGCTTGGGACCATTCATTAGAATGCCACACCGGTTGGGGATCGCTCCACAAGGGTGCTGAATGGCAAGCTGATTTGCCTCAGGTAAGTTCTTATTATTTTTAACAGCTTGATCGCAACGATCGGATGCAGCCACGCTGTATGGAGGCGAGGGGGATGTGACACCCTCTCACAGCTCCAGCCGTGTCTTGCAAACAGAGCTGAATGCCAGAAAACTACTCCGCTCAGCAACTGCTTATTCAGTCCATGTGCCTTCCCAGGAAGTGAGCCATGCAAGGGATACCGCCCCCGTATGGATCACGGTCCAGGTGAGTGGCGGTCCGGGAGCCAAACTTCTGGCAGCGTGGTCTCTCCCTCTGCTGCTTCTTTGGTGCTGGAGACATACTGCTGCGTGAAGCAGGTTAAGCTTGGTGGAGCAGTCCCTTAGCTGTGGGTGAGTGTGACGCGGGTCTTTGGTTTCTGGATGACAGCAGCACAGGATAGTACCTGCTTGATCGGAAGAGGGGAGGCAAGGCTATGAACAAACCCTTCGGTAGGAAAGCAGTCTGCTGCGTACTCTGGACCGTTTACAGTCCAAACTAAGGTAGTTTAAACAATTTTGAAGCTCAAATTGGCACGAGCTGCTAGTAAACACGTCTGGCCATTTTGAGTCAGGCCATATTTGTAGATTACAACAAGAATAAAATCTGGATATATTATTAAAAATATATGTTCTAAATTACATATCTTACATCACATTTTGCTCTCAGGATTCCATATATTTTGCCTTGTGCGCTAATCTGTAAAAATGTGTTTTTTTTGAGGGAATCTCACTCGTATGACTTATTAAATGATTTTAGCCTTGAGTAGGTTGAATTAAATTGTCAACATATTATCAAGTATTCTTATTTCATGTCTTTTAAGGAAAAAATAACTGAAAACCAAGGATGTGAAGTAGGAAGCAGCTATATTGGCTGGTTGTCTGACATGCACTGCAGGCTTGTTTTCAGAAAATTTGAAATATTGCCATTACTCAGAAAAGGGCACTGCTCTACAATGTCTGGAAAAGGGCATAGCATAGAGATGTAGTAGATTCGGGATAGGCACATGTGTCTAATACATTGGTTCACACTGATTTAGAATGCACACCAAACAATTTAGACATAGAGAGTAAAAGTATAACATGCTTGTGACGGAGTTCCCTGTACCCCGGCTGGGTACCTCGTTCAAGCTCGCTTCCTAGCTCTCCACCAGGACACTAGCCGCCTCAGCTTGGCTGAGGTCTCTCCGTAGCTTCCCACCCTGGAACAGGGTCCTGGGTACAGCTCCAAGTCATTAAACTCTCCTGCAGAGAGTATGGCTGCATAGCCGGTTCACCCAAACACTAGCCTCAGTGAAAGGTGAAAATTAACTGGTTTATTCAGGCAGGGCACACAGCCCACAGCATGGGGTCTCTATTGTTCAGTTCAATTCCAGAGAAGGGAAAGTGACAAACCAGGGGCACAGAGGGAAAGCTGCTAATGGCGGCTGGGCAGGGTATATCCCGAATGGGGTCTCTGACTAGGACAATAGTCGGTGGGCAGGAGGCCAGCTTCCACACTCCTCCAGGAGTTTGTGGCAAACGTCTGTGGAAAAGAGCGTTTGTCACAATGCTTAACTATGCAGTGTACTGATGTCATAGCCCCAGTTAATCACTACGTTGCTGGCGGATGTGGATCTTTCTCAAAAACTCTATGGAAAGCTTGTCAATAATGATAGCAGCTCCGTCCTGACATGCGGCGTCCGCCATTTTATGCGAGGTGCTGAGATGCATTCGGTCAAACACTGGGACCCCAAGGGTGTTGACCGGGATCAACCGAGCCGGTCCAGTGGGAGCGAACGGGGCACTGAACAAATAAAATTGGGTCTTGAGGTGCTTCAGGCCCGGAGGTCAGCTGCCTCTTACGCCCTTTGCGTCCCTCACTACATGTGCTGTTAAAACAGCCAGTAATACAGTCTGTAGTGTCCGTATGGTGGATCAGCCTAGTGAGAGTTGCAGTATAACTTAGTGTAGCTTGTTTTGATAGCTAATATGGGCGATTATTTCCCTAATAGTAGCATTGACAAGGAGCTCTCTTACTACATGTCCATTCTGCATGGACGTCAGGCCCCGTCTCCCCATGTTATTAAAATTTGATTTTGATTAGATATTACCGAAATAAGCGGACTGCATATTAAGATTTCTGTTTAAAATGAAAATCGAAAATAGTGTTAGAAAAAGGTGATTATTTGTCCTGTGAAAGAATATAATTAGTTTCCCTGTTTATATAGGTCTCTAGTTACTTATTTATACCCTGGTTACTGTTAAGAATGTATTGGAATGAGATGGATGTCGCCTTATCTAGCAGGGCCATTCCATTTCATATTTGGACAAGATGCTCATTAGAGTATTTGTTAAGTAATGAGTAAGGGTCTAATGGCTTTTGTGAGCTGTGGCGACTGGCTGGCTGTGTTTCTGGGGATGGGCAGCCACTGAAAATCATCAGGTGTTGACAGGACAACTGTTTGTGCTTTTACTGTTTGGAAAACTTTTGTTTTCTCTTTTTAACCCCTGTAACATTTTTTTCTTCTTGGTTTTTTTGTTCAGGTCTCTCTCTCTGACATCATTAAGGTGAAAGGAGACGCAGTGCCACTGAAAACACGAAAGAATGTCAAACTTCATAGTCCTGCGGCGCTGCTTGCCACCTGGGAACCAACAACAACGTAATTATCTACGGCTAGACCTTCAGTTTAGGGCAATGGGGGGCAGAAACTATCCCTAAATCTGTTTCCATGGCTTTTAAAAAGGGAATATTCATAGAAAAGCCTTAAATAATGAACAAAGCTAGAAACCAGGTAGTAATGGCTCCTCAAATATGTTGGACATTTTTTTGTTATAAATTTTGCTGTATGGATGTGTACTTTGTTCCTCCTAAAACATTTGGTTTTCGCCTACGTTGAGCATATGATTGGCCAACTCTGTAGGTTTATGTGCACACCTCAACTTTTTGTGTATACGCTCTGGCAAAGTTGAACAAGTTTTCATAGAAAACGTATATGCGCTTGCCATGACATTTAGGGCACTTAATTAACCCGTGCCATCAAGTTTGATTTTAACAAGCTTTTAGAACAGGGCCATCCAATCTGCAAGAGTGACCAGGTGCGTGCAGGGAAATATTATTTTATACACCTCAATGATTTATAATCCAAAATATTCTCATAGAATTGTCAGCTCAGATGGAAAGAGATGGTATTGCTAGATTACTCTGTCCTGACATGTGTGGCTAAACCAAATACATTTTGACATTACAGTGACCAAAGAATGCTTGTATGGAATCCGTACCTTTTTTTTAAGATATGTGTTTTGGTTAACTGTATTAAAGTGCCAAAAATGAACCCACATCCACAAAAGGCTGTTTAATCCAAAATGTAAGGTAGTCCTGTCCTATATAAAGTAGGCATAATACACAGACCTAGTAATAAACAGTTTTACTGAATGATGCTCTTTAGTTATAGTAAAGTGTCTCTAGTTACCTAATTGTTTAAAGAACTCGTTAAAAGAGCACTTATTCTATAAAGTACTCACCTTGGCATTTTGGTGACCTCATACATGTTCTTACTTATCTGCAGACCCTGGAGATCTTTTAGATAGTGCTATTTGTTCTAATACATAATCTGTCCTAACAGACAAAAGCATCCCCCTCCCTTCAATAAATAGTCACTGTCAGATTATCAATGGCCCAAAAATTCACTGACACTCTCCCCTCCCTCCTCTCCCCCCTTCATACACTCTAACAAAGCAAAATCTTCCACCTTCCCTTAGACAGAGATAGGCCACACACAGAGCCCAATACATTTCTGTCTTCCCGTTCAAAGAATGATAAATAACCGGAGCGAGAAGACGTGAGGCTATAAAAACATGCACCTTCTACCTGCTACATGCCAAAAACAACTTGTTTCTGCTGATAGACTTCTGGGAATGTTTGCCAATGAGGAACGTTCTGTGGGCAGCTGTCAGGCTGGTCGTGCCAAATTGTTAAAGGGTTCTTGCCATTTCACGTAAGGAAAAAGACTAAACTGTGACAGGGTGACATTTCTCATAAGGTCACGTACATGTTTGCTGTTTAGTAAGAATAGAAGACATTAGCAAAATGGTTACGGCTGTAAACTCTGTCATTACATTTTACAGCTTCTATTTCTGGAGGCCAATGTGTCATTAATTAGGCATAACTGACATCGTGAATACCTGAAAAGGGGCAAAGTAAAATGTCATTATTCAGCTCAGTTTTGTGTTTTTCATCTCTTCTTATTTGTTCCCCCCCAAAAAAAACTAAATTGTCAACTGTCAAATATCTTTACATTTGGCAACACTCGTTTTATGGCATGTTCCATTTTTATTGGTTGTTGTTATACTCAAAGTAATGTCACATTGACAAAATAGACCTCTGACCTCATCGTCCATTGCAAATGAGGTTAGCAGTGAAGTGATTGGTTTAGCATAGTTGATGTAGAAAGAGGCAGTGAGATGGAACAGCATAAAAAACAAACTATAGCCTAGGTAAGTGGGACTACACTTCCCAAGATGCTCTGTGAGCCGCTAGTCGTACAGGTGTAGGCAACTTCTGCCATTCCATTATCTGTGGTTTACATCTCACAAGGATAGAGTAAGTCTATAAGAAGGTTGGCACATCATCTTGGGAAACATCGCTCCCAGCATGTGGAATGGCGCAAATATTGCTAACCCCTGTAGGGTGCATCGGCCAGGGATAAGCAACCTTCGGCGCTCCAATTATTGTGAATTACTTCGCCCATAATTCTTTTGCAGCCATAATGCTGGCAAAGTGTCAGGGGAGATATAAAAAAACAATGTGTGCTTTGCAGTATACGGCGCTTATAGATAATATTAGATGCGATTTTTATTAGCACGTGTAAGTCCCTCTAACGTAACACACAATCATGCAAAGAGGGGAGGGAGTGCACTGAGTGGAATGGATAAACCACTTAAGATAAACCCAGAGGAGCACTAGAAACAATTTAACACTTACCCTCTATAAGGAAATAGATGAGTATAGAGAATAACTGAAATAAAATAAGATAACAAAACATGGTGTCGTATATAAGGATATGGAGTGGTTAGAAGATTATATGTAACTCACTCACATGGCTTAGAGCCTTGGGTGGATAGGCTCAAGTCACTCTCGCAGGGGTATATTCAGGTAATACCAAACCTCTTCTTATATGAGTCCAGGTACTCCGAAAAAAGATAAGAATGAAGCAGATGCTCCTAGTGTATTATCTTCGGTACATATATAATAAAAAGTGATGCTAATTAAATGCTCACCTTCTAGAGAGCCAAATATGTTGGACTCT
The DNA here is from genome assembly GCF_036172605.1 of Pelobates fuscus. NCBI lineage: Eukaryota > Metazoa > Chordata > Amphibia > Anura > Pelobatidae > Pelobates > Pelobates fuscus. The sequence continues at coordinate 23,632,762 of NC_086329.1, read as the reverse complement.
CAGTGTAATAAGCACTGTGCCTTTAAGAGGGCGCAACTCTTCTTTAGTAGCAGGAATATACAGGGACTCGCTGGAATTGTTAAAAAGGCTACTATACTTTATTTACACAAAAGTAAAAATAAATAAAAGCAAGCCAAAAACCAGTAAAATGCTGTCCCAAAGAGTCGTCCTGATTGTCCGAGACGCATTTCGTCTTGTCCTAAGGCTTTCTCAATCCGTTTGGGGTATATTTAGAGAATAGAGATGAGTAGCATCAAATAGTTTGGGGTATATTTAGAGAATAGAGATGAGTAATATCTCTTGGGAGCAAAACTCCAAGATATTTAATATATTTTAGCTGCCAATCTACAGGTAATAAAGTGTTGCACATAGTGGGGCTCTATGTTCCCAGAGGCTGAATATTTTAAGATGTTAATGTTGAAACCGAAAATTGTACTACATCTTTGAAGAGGAGAAACGGTTGTTTCTGACTTAGCAACATATAACAATATATCATCCGCAAATGCTATGAGTTAAGAGATAATTTGCCTATTGGTATACCTGAAAAGAAAAATGTGTTGCAGAGCTACACAATATGCAGATCTAATAATAGATTAAAAAGGAGAGGGGATAAAAGACAGGCCTGATTTATTCTCCGGGAAATGAGTACCTCCCCAAAATCCAAACCATCGAGTACTTGTAAAGTTATAAAAGTTATCAATTAGATTTAAAAATATTGTATTCCAAAGAAATGGGTTTTAGAACTCTAAAAAGGTGTAGTCAGACGACCAGGGCAAAGGCTTTGTCTGCATCAAGACTAAGGAGAAAAGAAGGAGGGAATCTAGGGGAATTTCGAGCAGATACTAGGACTGCAATGGCGATTCTCGGTGACTTTATAGTTCTTTCCTGTATCATATCTTGCTAGAGTACATCTGAAATACCCATAAATCATAGACCGGCACTAACCACACTTTACTGAGATCTACTTTACTGGTAATCCTGTTAAAGGACCACTCTAGTGCCAGGAAAACATACTCGTTTTCCTGGCACTAGAGTGCCCTGAGGGTGCCCCCACCCTCAGGGACCCCCTCCCGCCCGGCTCTGGAAAGGGGAAAGGGGTTAAATCTTACCTTTTTCCAGCGCTGGGTGGAGAGATCTCCTCCTGCTCTCCTCCTCCGATCCTCCTCTTCTCCTCCCCGTCGGCTGAATGCGCACGCGCGGCAAGAGCTGCGCGCGCATTCAGCCGGTCACATAGGAAAGCATTCATAATGCTTTCCTATGGACGCTGGCGTGCTCTCACTGTGAAAATCACAGTGAGAATCACGCAAGCGCCTCTAGCGGCTGTCAATGAGACTAGAGGACATAGGGGGAAGGCTTAACCCATTCATAAACATAGCAGTTTCTCTGAAACTGCTATGTTTATGAAAAAATGGGTTAACCCTAGAAGGACCTGGCACCCAGACCACCTCATTAAGCTGAAGTGGTCTGGGTGCCTAGAGTGGTCCTTTAACATGAACTACCACCTTATCAACATTGTGTTAACTGTGCCAGTGAATGAACTTGATGAGGCAGGTTTTAGGTCAATATTTTTTCTTGTTGATGCTGTGAGAGATTTTCATTTTTAATAAAATCAATACAGGAGTCCTAGTCCTGTTCCCTGGAATCAGTAATATATAACATACTATGGGTAGCTTGAGTGAAAAGTTGGAGTCCAGGGGATCAAAGCATGCTGGCATCCTGCTCAGAATAAAAAGGCATGCATCCTTAAAATCAGTTCAGTTAAAGAAGTAACAATTAGAAAAACGAAAAAAAAAAAAAAAAAGTGTGGCTCTCTTGTAGGGGCAGATCTAGGCAATGAGGTCCAGTGAGAATATCAGAGTATGTTCTGAATGAAGGTGTATTGTTACCTAGGCATACAATCAACAGAGGGTGCAAGGTTTTACCAGGTCCTAATTATTTTTTTATTAATAATTTTTGGTACCTATTGTATTTGTTTCACCCACACTCTCCTGCCCATACAGGCTTTCAAGTCTATCTCCAATCCCCCAGCAATATAAACATAATCCCCATAACAGGTTTATCTACACTCTGCCGTATATATACATACAAAATTTGCATACCTACACCCCACCATACACACATACAAGCAGGCTTTCCCACACCTTCTCCTCAGCACATATATAATACATGTAAATAGGCATAGCTCCTCCCTTACATAAATACAAACATAAAGACATTCCCACACTCTCCCATACGCAGGGACATTCCCACACTTGCCCATACACAGAGACATTCCCACACTCTCCCATACATAGTTATATAGGCTGAAAAAAGACATGTGTCCATCAAGCTCAGCCTTCCTCACATTTGTTTTTTGTGGTGGATCCAAAAGAAGGCAAAAAACCCAGTTTGAAGCACTTCCAATTTTCCAACAAACTAGGAAAAAAGTTCCCTCTTGACCCAAGAATAGCAGTCAGATTTATCCTTAGATCAAGAAGCATTTACCCTACATTTAAAAGTTATATCCTTGAATATTCTGTTTTTCTAAGTATGCATCTAGTTACTGTTTAAATATCTGTACGGACTCTGATTAAACCACTTCTTCAGGCAGAGCATTCCATATCCTTATTGTTCTTATGGTAAAAAATAATTTCCTTTGCCTTAGACTAAATCTTCTTTCTTCCAGTCTAAACGCATGACCTTGTGTCCTATGTAAAGGCCTGTTTGTGAATAGATTATCACACAATGGTTTGTATTGGTCACAAATATATTTGTATAATATTATCATATCCCCTCTAAGGCTACATTTTTCTAAACTAAAGAGGTTTACATTTGTTAACCTTTCTTCGTAGCTAAAATGTTCCATTCCTCTTTCTAGTGCCATAATATCCTTCTTTAGAACATATGCCCAAAATTGCACAGCATATTCAAGACATGGTCTTACCAGCGATTTATAAAGAGGCAAAATTATATTCTCATCCCGAGAATGAATGCACTTTTTCATGCATGACAATACCTTACTGGCCTTGGCCACTGCTGATTGACATTGCACATTGTTGCATAGTTTGTTGTCTATAACAATTCCCAAGTCCTTCTCGTGTGTGGTTATCTCCAGTTTGCTTTCCATTAAGGGTGTAAGTTGCTTGTGCATTCTTGATGCCGAAGTGCATAACTTTGCATTTTTCTACATTCAATTTAATCTGCCATTTGAGTGCCCAGTCCCCCAATCTATCTAAATCCCTCTGCAGCAAAGTAATATCTTGCTCACATTGTATTATTTTACAGAGTTTTGTGTCATCTGCAAACACTGAAACATGGCTTTCAATGCATTTTTCAAGATCATTTATAAATATGTTAAACAGAACCCTGAGGGACACCACTTGTCACCTCTGTCCAGCTAGAAAATTTACTATTAAAGACATTCCCACACTCTCCCATACATGATGACATTCCCACACTCTCCCATATGTAAAGACATTCCCACACTCCTCCATACATACAGACATATTTACACTTTCCGGTGCATGCATACATACAAACATACACACATTCATACACACACTACCCCATCGTGAATACATACATAGAGACATACCTATTCTCTCCCATATATACAGGTATATCTGCAATTTGCCTTACATTCAGGCATATCCACACTCTCCCGTGCATTAGTTAAGATTAATTTAAGAAAAAAACTGACATACTTTGACCCTATAGTGTCCTTTTTAAAAAATTCTTGTCAGCGATCGTGCCCTTTAAACATGACTTGAGAGCAATTGCCACATGCCGAAGCCATTTTCTTAATTTCCCACAGAGCATAAGGCACTATTACAAAGTGTGATTGTGTTGTAAATTTCTAAGTTCACACACCTGATGTCATGTGTAGGAATGTTATGACCCCAGCTGGGCATCCACACACGGCGAGTTTTCAGTCAGTTATAAGAGACAGACAGGTAGATTGCTACCAAGCTTTTGGCTACCTTATGTATACATAAGAAAATCAAGGCACTGTCAAACGGAGATGTTGCTTCTAGTACAATATAATATGACATATCTCAGAAGACATAAAATAATTGCTAGTCTCTGCTAGCATTATTTTGGGGATCACAATTTGAGTATCGCTTCCCTAGAACGTAGGTTGAAAAACCGGCAAACGAAACTCTAGATCTATAAACAGCTGCCAATCATCTGAACTACTACAGTGTAGACAATTTAAAACTAATATGTATTTGTTTTTATTTAAAAGTAAATATCAGTATTATATTTCCCCCCCTAACCGTATACTCATGATGATGACTCTTCTCTGAAAATTAACAAAGAAAAAAAAGCAAGCATCCACAAACTAAATTTGTTTAAATGAAATCTGTACTAACAAATAATGTGAAAAGGAGGTAAAAAATATTACAAGTGCAAACATTTTAATACCTCATTAAACACAACTGATAGGCCCTACTTCAATTCTCCATGATATTGAAGGACTGGTATTGTCTACCTTTGATTTGGACCGTAAGCCTGCTATAACATATCTACAATTACTGTTTTGATTAGCCAAATGCTCCTGCCAAGGCGAGCAGTAGGCTCACTGAGCTATTTTAAAGAATGTCTTTCATAGAGTTGGATTCACAAATTCAATTTCACTAATCCTCTTGATTTCAGCCCCGATCTGAAGGGCACAGAGCTCTCAGTTAAGAGGAAGGAAGCTATAGCTGAAATACAAGTTGTTGTTCTATAAAGAAGTATTTCATAAATAGGTTTGTAAAGACATCCGTAGTCTGAAGAAAAAAAAAAGAAAACTACTTTATTTTCCCCCGGCATAATGGAGAAAGTCATTTTCCGTCACATGTTTAATAGCAGCCCCTCTGCAGTTTCTGGACTACACAAAACCCATGTAATATTGTACGGTATATTGATATATTCACATGTTTGTCCATAGGTTTTACGGGGGGAGGGGGCGGGGGAATTTATTTATTTGTTAAATAAACCTGTCTGGGGTGTAAAATAGTGTTCATGAGTATATACACTATACTCTTAAAAATCAGAACATTAGAACCGTTTCAGCTTACATCCAGATAATTAAAGAGAGAAGAGAAAAAGACTGGATGTGGGGGAACGGAAGAGACACCTCAGATTCACAGATCCAAAACCCAAGTTAGTTACCCAAGTAGTATATGCCCATTGGCTCAGGGAGCATCACTAAACAGGCATGTCATTCCATGCAAACCACACTTTCTGTTAGAGTCAAACTACTCAAAGCTCATCCTTCAAACTCTTATTCCAGAATTTGTATAGAACAACCGACTATGGCAGTGGATCCAAACTGTCTACATATTTGCAATAACCCATCTGATTTTACAGTGAAACTTTTTTGTGTGTGTGTTTGTGAAGTCAGGACATAAATTGCTTTGGAGAGGAAATACATACGTATATGGGGACAGATGAGGCTTGTATAATATTTCTGATGATGCCTTTTTACTTTGACTTACAATTTCTTCACTTTCATGCACTCCCACTGCGTATGGTAGACAAAAAACCTGTCCAGCCACAATCCCTCTGAAGTCTGTAGGTAAAAATCCAAAGTGAACCACCTTGGCAGGTGCAACATACCACCTTGGTGACATTTGTGTGCATATTCCTACAGGTCTATGTGAGAAAAGCCCACACTACTATAATTTCACTAATGGCACTATGCACCAGTAGACAAGTTTTTTTTTTAACATGAGGCACTGTCCTGTATGAGACCTCTTCATTCAGCAGTTCAGCACTAGCTATATGGACAAAGAAAGGTCTTATAGAAACATTCTACTAAAAGTGTACTAGTGTGAAAAATGGAATAAGTATAATAAAAAAAAAAGCTTAAATGTTCTCTTAAGGCTATATTTACCAAAATAAAATAAAATTAGCAAATGTCATGTCTGATATGGTTATTTTGTAGGATTGGACAGCATTCTGTTTATATGTATGTACATTATCATTTATTTACAGAGAACATGATCAGAAAACAATTCATCATTTCTGCACGGCTTCGCCCAGCCATATATTACCCAGCAACCTGCAGCTAGCTTCACGAATACATCACACGGTGGATAGAAAAGGCCACCACACGTCTATTGCTGGTAAAGAAGACCTCCCAAACATGGATCTAAGGAAGTTCCCAACTGGTGCAAAATCCGATGACAAATTACAGGAGGAACTAAAAGATTTAACTGGGTATGCCTACTTCTAAAACGTGTTTAGAATGGTTACAGGAATCCATATATATTTGGTGTTAATATGAAGCTATGCAATGCATAGCAGGCATTCTAATGTATTTTAAATCTGTCTTAGAGACTATTTGCATTCCTCTACATAAAGGCATGTTTCAAACGTGTAAGGTTTTATGTAAAGTGTCACAATGTGGCAACCATACCTCCTGCAACTCAGCAACGCAGAGGTAGCAGTCCTCCATTTCTTTTTTTTTCTTTTTTTCTTTTTTTCTTTTTTATTTAGTGTTGTTTTTATGCCTTGAAGTTTTCAGAGTGTCGGTACACATAGAATAGTGAGTACTGAAAGGTTGTATTAGTTATGATGCGATGAGAACCCTGGCCCAGTTCCCCAGTAATGGTGTAAACTGTTTTGCCCCCTTACCTGGGTCCCCACCAGGCTCCAATACTCCCTGGTGGTCCAGTGATGTTCTGTCCGGCTTCTGTAGCGCTGCCGAAGCCGGAAACTTTGGCAGTCACCATTCATTTGCGGAGAGCTATGACCAATGACTGACATTCTGTGCAACAAAAGAACCGTAGTTTCAGGCTGGCTGATGGCACCCCTATGACACCTCCAGCAGCAGAGGGGTTAATGTCTGTAGCTGTAGGTGCAGCATTTCATAGAGAAACGCTGCACGTCCAGGCACCATGACCACTTCAAGTCACAGATGTGGTCATGGTGCTTGGAGTAAACCTTTAACTTGTAAAAGTTAAACTAAAATAGGAATACAGTACGATGCAATTATTAGAAATACACACCTTTCAAGGTGTCTTCTCCAACGTATACTCGTAATATGATTTGTTGAGTTGCAGCAAAATATTTTTCAGTATAAACTTACACCTCTCTTTCCCCCATTTTTTAAACCAATATTTTTTTCTGAAATTTTAAGAGTGGTTATTCAAGTTTAATTTAGAAAGACATTTCAATTAGAATTTCATGTATTTGTATGTAGTGTGCAACTCGTAACCAGCCCAAACTAACAGAGGCTCTGCGGTAACTTCGTTAATAGTCGGCGAAGACAGGTGTAATTGGTTGGACACTCATTATCTCTCCTGTAGGAATGTGGCCTCTCTCAAGAAATCACTTACCCATAACTTTCCCTCCCACTCACACAAAGAGCCCCTTATAGAAAGCGTGTGCAAGGGACTCTCGAATCTCAGCGTGTCAAGAACTGCCATCAGTCTTCAGCCAGCTGGCCTACACGTTACCAATTTAATGAGTGATGGATATTTGCTTTTGCCAGTCACTGTATCCAGACTCTGTTTGAAAAGCATCTGTACAAACTAGGGTGGAAGAGGACTGAAATGCATTTCTAGCTCCTTATTGCATTAAAGATTATATTATATTTATTTTCCAATATACATGTTCCATGCACAGCTTATAATGCAACAGCTATATCATTGCATCAAATACCGCCACTTCTCTAATAAATAGAATGATATATTTTATATGTCAACGCTATGGACTTCCTAAGTATGTGTAAGTTAAAAGTAAGAAAGGTTATATAAGAGAAATAAGACCGGAATAGCATATTTCATAGAAGAAAGATGTGACAAATCTAAGAGAAGGATTATTAAATAGTATTTGGCATGTACGCAAACGTGGTGGAAATGTCTAACTCTCTGGGTATGTGTCTCCATGTATTCTTCTATTGTATGAATCTATGGGTATAAAAAGAGTATACCTCACACCTTTTCCTCCATTGTATGAAACTCTAAATATAAACATTGCATACCTCCCAAGTGTCCCGCTGTTGTATGGAACTCTGAGTGCATACCACACAATGTTCCCACTATATTACACTTTTGTATGGAAACTAATCGTTTTTATACATGCATCTCCAAAAAGTAGAACGTTTGGCTAACGTGGTCTTAAACTTAAGAAACAACACTTTTATTGAATAACATGGAGTAATTATACAACATTTAAATCTTTAGAATTTTGAGACAGCCCTTCCACTGAGCAGGTGGGGGCCTACAGTTGATAGGAGAATGATCTGGTGGGTAACATTTAGTGTTAGAGTAGGATGGGATCGATGTGAAATATGTAGGAAATTCACAGAATGAAATATATAGACTGGATGGTATGCTAATGATTTGTCAAAGAGTGTTCTCAAAATAAGAATTTGACTTAGTTGGGTTCCTTGACAATGGAAAATTGAGATTAATTTAAAGTATTTTGTCTCATTCTGACACACAAGAACGTATCTGTAATAACTGTGCTGTATAGCTCACAGGGTGAGCATTAGGGTCAGGTTTATACATTTTAGTAGTATTTAAGTGTCTGATACCCGTATACTTGACAAACATTCATGGTTGATGTTACAGGATTCTAGAAACGGGAGTATCTATCTCAGCGTTACAACTTCAGAACCAGACTGGGAGTGTTCTCCGCAAGCCACCACACAGTGCTCGCAGCTTGGAGGACTGGCAGAAAATTGCTGAATATTATGTAGAAGGACCATGGATGGAACTTGTTGGAGAAAAAGTAAGAGGACCTGTTGCCAAGAATAATACTCTGGGGATGGTTTTAATTTGTTGTGTTGAAGAAGAATTAGGTTGAGCTTCTTTTTATCAGCATATAACCCTTTATTTTTAAAAGGATATTAATTATCTGTAACACAAACTTGTTTCCTATTATGTTTTTCTCATAGGCAATAATGAACTCTGAGACCTTAAAGATGTTTTGGGCTCCAGCACCTCCCAAATTTTCAGCACCTCTGTCACATATTCAAAGAACTTTATTTGATAAATATGAGGTAAGTTCATTGAATGACAAACTGAGCTAAAATTCTTTGTATAGGTTTTATGGCTATGTAGGTTGTAACAACAAAAAGTGCATTATTGCATTTATTAAAGGGGCACTCCAAGTACTAAAAACTATTTTGGTGTATAGACCATGCCCCAGCTGATACACTGCTCAAGTCTCTGTTATTAAGAAGTTAAAGGACCTTTGTTTCTGTGCATGCAGCCCTAAACACATTTCCACTGGCTGTGACTGTCAATTTTCAACATAACTAAAAGATTTAATTTTGCATGATCTTACAGCATGGTGTGTTTACTTTAGAAGTTCTTATCTCATGCTCTATTTTTTATTCTTTATTCGGTTGTGCTGTGAGCGGAAGATAGGGTTAACGTACACATCAATGTACATTACAATGTTATACAGTAGTCATTGAACAATTTGTGTGTTACAGCTTTGCACTTTAAATTTTTTTAAGTTTAAACTTAACATGCGTGGGTGCCTAGGCGGTATTGAGACAGAGTAGTGAGTTCACTTACGTCTGTTGGATAGTAAATGCCACTATCTAGGTTGTGTAGTGGTAGTGGTGGTATGATCCAGAGTTGGTGCTTTATGTCAGTTATACAGATGTATACTTTTGATCCTATGGGGAGCAATTTAGATAAGTGCCACTCGTGGATCAATAGGGTGGATTTGTAGGTGTAGATTCGATTAGAGGTGCATGAGAGTAGACTGTGTGAAAACTCTTCCTCCTCGTGAAGGATCTCCTGCTCTGCTAATTGAATGTTAATCAGACACAGGAGGCTGCTGCAGACTCTTTCAGATAACTAATAGAACAGGAAATAAGAAATTCTAACAAAACAGTGCAAACATGGATGCTAAAAATGTAAACTGTTTTCAGCAAGCATGTAGGGAGGCTGTGTGAGTGACTGCCAGGTTAGGTGTGGCTAGGGCTGCATAAACTAAGTGACCTAACTCCTTAAAGGCAGAGAATTGAATAGTGAGATTGCAGAGGCATGGTATATACACCACAACCACTTCATTAAGCTAAACGTGCTTTGGTGCTTGGAGTGTCCCTTTAATGAAATTTATTTACATTTCCAGTTATTTTGCTGACCCCAAGTCCTGCACCACTATTTTGTATCATAGGAAAATATAGCATGCTGGCACCAAATACATTTGAACTCATTTGTGACATTAGAGGAGTAAATCTATCTATAAGCCGACAGTAAAATGGATATAATAAGATGCATGTAAACTGGGGTGAAGTATTTGGTCACAAAAGGGGTATAGGACCATCGCCAGACCACTGTGGGCGATATGAGATCTTTCGTAGTATCTGCTTGTTTCTTAAGGAGGTGTGCCACAATGATTAGATTTGTTTTTGTAATTTGGGAACACTTGATGAATCACCTGCTGAATAAGGATGTTTGTAAAATTCTTGTCATCTCCATTACATGTGAACTTCAGAGAAAGGTTTGTTTAATTACTGGCATTCTGTTTTAATTATTTGTTATCTGTCGGAATGCATTCAACCCACTCTTATGGCAAGAAACACGTGGGTATTTAGACCAGTAAAAATAAAAAAACGGAACTTATTTTTTTGAAATTGTATTTCAATATTTTATTATGTTTGTAGTTGTTAAAGGGAAACTATAGTGCCAGGAATACATCTTACTACAGCTCCACCCCCCTCGGACTCCCCCCTCCACTCCTTATGGTGCTGAAGGGGTTACAAAATTGTCAGACGGCGGGGGACACCTGATACGCATGCCCGGCATTAGACACATTCACTTTGCTTTCCTATGGGGTTTTGGGTGACGCTGGACGTCCCCATGCATAGAGTGAGGACATCTAGTGTCGCCTAGTAGCCCGGTAGTTAACCCTCAAAGGTAATTCTTGCAGTTCGTTAAAAAAAATGATGAGCCTAATCACAGAATCTTATCGACAGAAAACCATAAAACAGTAATACTTCCCAAGTGTCATGTATCTGGTGGAGATGGTGCTAGAGGGAAACTCACAGGATATAGCTATCAGAAAACACATACCTTATCCTAATCTCTTGCTTGCATCTTTCAAGTAAATCCGTACCCCCTAACAGCAGTGTCCGGTGAAGCAGGATTTCTGTGGGCGGGGTAAAAGGGTGGGCCACTGATGTGAATCGCGTAATTAAAACCGCCCAAAGGGACAAACATGCCCGAAAAGGGGGCGTGTCTGTACAAAGAATTAGATGGTCAGCTTGCCTGCCAATCATGCAGGATGACCAATCAAGGGCATACTGTGCAGACGGCACCCTGAGCTTGGCATAAATGCGTCTAATGTTGCGCTCACTCCACGCTTTTTTTAAGGACTGTCCCCTAGCACTTACTGGTACACTCCTCTCCTAACCTTATCACTAGCAGGCAGAAGCTCCTGGTATATAGTCTGGGACAGAGTAAAGGTGTATGTAGTGAGCGTAGAAGAAAGGGAACATGCCACAGTGTTAGAGAGAGTGAAGCAGTAAGAGCATTTGCATAGTGCGCAAAGTCAGCTTTACCTTAATTGGTCAACCAGTCCACACCAGCTTTGTTCCCCTACATCCCTCTTAAGTTTCCATACCTAAGGAAGAGCATGTGAAGAGTAGTAAAACACACACACATATATATATATTTTCTTCTTTCTTTTTTTAGTCAACAAGCCTATTCCATGGGCCTGGGTCTGGGCCTGGAGCTGCAGCTCCATGAGCCCCTATGTTAATCTGGCCTTGGGGTTAAGGGACCTGGGGCAGGGCACCCAAACCACTTCAATGAGCTGAAGTGGTGTGGGTGCCTATAGTGACCCTTTAACTATTTTATTAATATATTCAGTTTATTTTTACAACATTCAAGCTATAGTGAATCTGAGAAAATATAAATAGCCAAACATCACTAATTTCGCTTTTTGCTTCAACAAGTTCCCCAAAATAAAATGGTTTTAATATATTACCACTTTGTTTCTTAAATACAACTTATATGACTGAGACCGGGGTACTGCATTACAAGACAGAGGAACGATCACATTTTCTTGGTGACTGTTAAATTTGACCTCAATGCTGTTAAAAGTATGCCTTGTAGGGTGAGTACAAACAAACCGGCTGCACTGATTGGGGGTGTGTTCTGCTAAGCGCTGGAGCCTTGCGTACTGTAGCATTTACAGAAGGATTATCCACAGAAAGTGCTCCAACTCTACCCCAACTACACATATGGGTGAGATCTAACTAATTACCATGCATATTTAATGCCTACTATTGACTTCCAGAGTGTGCACACACTGAGACTGTAAATACATTTTTTGATTCAATTTTTATTGCATTTTTTTCTTTTTTTCCTTTTTTCAATTTTTTCAACTGGCAAGAAGTCTCACTTATATGGTTCCCTGGTGCAAAGTACAATTAGGCACTAGAACTATTGACTGGGTCGGACTTGTTTAGGTCGGACTCGCTTAGGTCGCTTTATTATAATATGGTGTATCTTTAACAACGTGTGTTAGGAACAAGTTAAGTTATGTGTATTTAACCATTCAGCTTTTTCATATTCCTTTGACTATATTATGCAAATGATGTTAACTACTACCACTATTTAGTGTCAATAAGCACCAAGGATTGCCACAGTGGTTATGGTGGGATGTGGTATTTGATTGTATTAAACTACATTGATTTAACGGATTATCTGTTTTCTGGCATGGCAATAAAGTCTTTGAACTAGTACTTAGCTAGTGTTGAAGCGTGTACTTATATAGATGTATTTAGTATCATATATCTGGATGTTCTGCTAATCCTACCTATTTACTATGCATATGCAATCATGGTCACGTGAAGGAAATCACAAGTGTTATTAATTTACATCAAATGCCAGAATGACTTGGAATTTATTACAAATGCAATAAAAACGCACTATTGAAGCACCATTAGCTTACCCATAAGAAGATACCATATGAATTTTAACCATTTGAACTTTGAAGCATGCAATACCAAAAGAGTCCAGACGATGTCGCACGTTTGTTAAACAGAAAGCTGTAGAAAAAGTGTTATCCTAGTAAGGATAACCTAACCGGACTTGGTAAGTGTCTCTCGGGGTTTACTTACTAAAATGTGAATCACGCTCACATCAGAGATGCAGAATATTTCTACCTCTGCTGCTTCAGTCTGTTGTCAGTGCACTGTTTAGTAAATAATACCTTTAGCAAATTTTTTCACATAGGGCAGTATTCAATCTCTTGGGTACAGTGTCCCTGCTGTAATGCATCGTGCCACCATGTAGATCTAGCTAAGAATAGCTACATTATTGTTTTTTGTACTTCTACACCTGTAAATATTCATGTTATGGTTTTTTTTTTATTTGCTGATTTTTATTCTAGGCCATGAAGACCGATATTGACAGCTCTGATGTTTTATATAAATTAATATGTTTTATATGATGAATTATATTCCCATTATACTGAGCCAGCTGCCTTAGTTTTGGAAACTGAATACGCTGTACAAGAAAGCCACCCAAATAATTAGGACATAGTGCCCCTAACCACTTATAGAGTACTGTTGATTTATGTTTTGATAATGATCTGTTCTTTATAAACCATTTTCCCAAATAGAATTCCCTCCTAATATAAGTGACAACAGGATTGTGTAGAACTGTGAATACTAAACTCACAGGACAATTCATACAGTTAATAACAACCATATTGTAATGAAAGCATATGCTGTGGTTTGTCCACAAAAGATTAATATTGTACAATAAATAATATTTTTTTTAAAACTATATTTTTATGTGTTTAGAGCTGCATGGAGGAACAAGAAATGGGAGATGAATTCTCCTTTTTAGAAGAGGAGAGTGAATCGTCAGACGAGGAAGCTGACCCAGAGACTCAAGCACTCAGAGTGAGTAACCATGGCCAGAGGCATACCTTCGTTACATGGCACCTGGAGTGGAAATGGATTTTGACACCCTCCCCCAACTGCAGATTTTTTTTGTCTCCCTAAATTACATATATGCAAGTTAAAGGGACACTATATTGACCAAAACAACTTTAGCTTAATTAAGCAGTTTTATTGTATAGATTATGCCTCTGAAGTCTCACTGCTCGATTTTCTGCCATTTAGGAGTTAAATCACTTTTGTTTATGCAGCCCTAGTCACACCTTTCCTGACTGTGACTGAAAAAGTCTGTTTGGAAACAAAATGGTTTAATTTTCAATCAGATGTTAACTTACTTTAGAAGTTTTTATTCCTGCTCTATAAATTAGACTTTAAATACATACAGGAGGCTCCTGCATGGTCTAGCAAGCTATTGACAGATAATTAGATGACATTCTATAATTAACAGAATTTGCAATAAAGGAAGTGTAAATATAAGATGACTCTTTACAGGAAGTGTTTAGGAAGGCTGTGCAAGTCTTATGCAGTGAGGTATGACTAGGCCTGCATAAACCAAGTGATTTAACTCCTGCATGGCAGATAATTGAGCAGTGAGGCTGCAGGGGCATGTTCTATACACCAAAACTGCTTCATGTAGCTGAAGTTTTTGTGGGTTTTGTGACTATAGTGTCCCTTCAGAATACAAAGAAATCCATATATATATATATATATATACATATTTACTTTCATACACAAATACATTTAAATATACATACTCATATACACAGACTTTTACACACACATTAAAATACACACACTTAATTATATATATATATATATATATATATATTTATTTATTTTTTTCACTGTGAGGTCCATCCAGCCGTCCTTTCCTTCCCTTGGAAGGAAGTTGAAGTGGAACCTCATTCCCGGGGTTTAGTGGAATGCTGCTGGGATCTCTCTCTACTGATTGCCCAGCTCCCTGCACATTTTTACTGATGTTGGGGCTGAGATGACGTCACATTCCGCCTCTCGCGTCAGTAAAGAGTGCACAATAAAGTGTCATAAACGGTATCTACTGCGTAGCACCCCTGCCACCAATACACTGGTAGGCAGTTGCCCATGCTGGCAGAGAGCGGTGCTCTGAGCAACTGTTTGCCACCTGTTACCTGCGATGGACTGCCTGCACAGCTAACGTGTTAGTTGACGTCTGACCATGGCAATACGTGTACTGTCTATTAAAATGATACTTGGGTGTAACATCATCTAAAAAATAAAATCACAAACATAATGTCTGATGTCATGCATCATGAAGATGTTCTTTTCTTCCTACATTTAATAGGACAGAATACTGTCTCGGAGGTATAATTCACTGCCAGACCTCAGTACCCCAACTGCACTACCATCATATCATCCACTAAAGGTATGTTTAATTCTAACATTAGAGATATTCTATTCTGCTGATGCCTGATAATCTATTCTGTATTAATAAATTAGCTTTCCTATTTTATTTAGTTAACTAATTGTGCTGGAATTGCACAAATAGTGCACATCCTAATTTGATTCCTATATACTGTGTGAAGACCATCCCTTGCACTAGTTAGTATATACACATGGAGATCCCATTGTGGTAGAAAGAGCATGGGCCATGCTGCTAGGTGTTATGTAACAGGGGGGCATTATACAAAGTAAGCTATAGAGCCAAAAAGGAGGTGCGCAGACATGTATTATTACAGAAACTATTTATACTATCGTGTATGCTGGACATGCCCCAATTAGTGTTTTGGAATGGATGCTGTCCTGGGTCTTGGGGGAAAAAACGAAATATATGTCCATATTAGCACCAATACTGAGCTCCTACCAGACCACACTGATAGTTTTACGTACTCAAACTAACAACCAGAATTAATCTGGACATTCAGGGATTTGTTTGTGACTCACTTGAAGCAATCCAAAATTCTGATGCTCTGCATTGTCAAGAGAAAGATGAACGAAATGGTCATGATGGAAAAATTCAAAACTGATACTGACACTTCTTAAACATTGAAGATCTGGAGTCTGTGAAAGTCAACCTTTAGATCGTAATATTTTGTGCTTTCCAATTTCTGTTTTCAACTTTATTACCTTCATAGCCAATTCCAGCACTTTTTATGGTCATTTCATGTAATAAGTGATTACACTGTCTGGAAGCTGTATTGACTATTGTTATCTTACACCGTGACATATTACAAACGTGGTACATACATTTGTTGTATCATTGCTTATGTTTATGTAGATATTTAAAAAATCATTAGATCTGTGTTTTTTTCCCCGTGTAGAGAAAATGTAATAAAACAATTGGAAATGACCACGAGTTATATGTTAATGCTAGTTAAATAATACATTGTTCCCCTGCTGATGGGAGGGAGCTGTTACTCTGCCAGGCTGCTTTTTGGGTTTTATTGTAATTTAATACAAAATCTATCACACTTTGATTAACCACTGCCCACCTATAGCATGTTAATGCTTTTTACAGATTTTCTTTTTCTTTCCATTTTCGTTTTCCTAGAGTTCACTTTCAGTGTCTGCTCCAGACATATCTGAGCACAGGGATACACAATTCAACTTGTCAGCTGACTTTCAGACTAGCATGAAAGAACTTGAATTATTAAGGCGGCTGTCGCAGAAGCAAGCATCAACCCCAAACCTTTATCCAAATCTAGACACTGAACCAAATGTCACCCATGTTACCTCACCAGTACCCACCCCGCCAGAAAACATCATTACAATATCTTTACCTAAGGAGATGCAAAAACCTTTATACCCTCCTCCAAAACCCGACTTAAAATATGTTCCTCTCCATAAGCAGAAGAAATCTAGGAGAAGAAAACAGCTCGATCCAGGGAAGCTGCAAATTATATTTCAGCAATTAAACCAACCACCTCGAACGATTGAGAGGTTAGACATTCGCACATCCCATATATTACGACTTTCTCTCTTTATATTTGTGATACTTGTTTCCTGATAGATACTATTTTACGATCTGATTTGATGACTGAGGAAAACAAACGTATGGTTTGGCAGTTTTTTGTCACTTTATAGTCTATTATAAGTTTAATATTTCTTAATGTGTATGCTGTATTGATCTTAAACATTAGCCGATGACAAAGTATTTATCATTATGGCATTTCTATAGCATCAACTTATTCGGCAGCACGTTACAATATTATAAAGAATGGAAATGTAACAATAAATAAGTCACTTCCAAAATGTTACAGGAACAATAGATGAGGACCATGCATATTACAATCTAGATCTTACAATTTAGAAGAGGCTTTGTGTGTGTCCGTGTGTGTATATGTATATATGTGTGTGTATATATATATATATATATATATATATATATATATATATTATCTCTCTCTCTCTTTCTATATATATTTAAACATTTCTCTTTTGTGTAGGTCTTTGTCACTTGTAAGACTGCCAACCAGTGTCGGACCTTTTTCTGAATATTGCTCTCGGAGATATAGTCTTCCCGGTCAACTGGACTTTTCTTCCTTTCGTTACATGTATGGTGCAGTTCATCCAGAAGAGGATACTCGTGAGTGGGTCAGAGAAATCTGGAATAAATGGTTTGATGAAGTATTTCCACCAAGTTCTGCATCACTGCAATCCACTGAAGACTATTTTGATGATGCTCGGAAAGATCTAGAGAAGCATGATGGACAGAAAGAGGTTTCAACGATGCCAGTCCTGGATTCAGTGCTACCCCTTCTGATAGAAGACCCAACAGCAACTGTACAAGACGTTGAGACTGAGATTACACGACTGTCACTTCTGATAGAAGGAGAAAAAAAACCCTTAGCGATTCACTACTGTAGAAGAGGTGCACTTTATAGGAAGTTGGGAAACTTAAGGATGGCCCTTCAAGATCTAGATCTGGTAAGAATCTAATGCTATCACCATAACCAGTAAATATGTATAATTATTCATTGTTTTCTAGTTTTTATTTTCTTCAGTACTTGTAGCAGATTACGTGAGGTGGCTTTAAAATCTGCCCCTTGCACTGAGGCAAGAAGGGAAAGTCTTAAAGGAACACCAATAGCACCTTAGCTTTGTGTGAAGAGTGTGTCCAGAGCTGGTTTAATGTTTCCTAGGGCCCTAGGCAGATTGGGTCCCCTGTTAGAGCCTTGGGCTCTGTTTCAGTGAAAAGTCTGTGTGTGTGTGTGTGTTTGTTGACTGAGTATTGTGTGAGTGAGAGTGTGTTAGGCAGGAGGCCAAGAGCTGTATGGGGGAGGGGTACAGTGTGTTGTGTGTGTGGCTAAGTGTTGTATGTTTATGTTTTGCCAACCTCCTTTATGTACCTTACCTGATGTTCCAGTGGAGTGTGAGCAGAATCCCTGGTGGTCCCAGTGGGTAGAGTTTCATCATCTGTATCAATACTAGGCACAGACCACTTCAAGAGTGCCCCGGTGGTTCTGGCTTTTAATCAATAACTCACAGTCCCGATCTGAACCTAAGCCAAAGTCATCTGCCTTTGTCCCATTATGGGTATTATGGCTTTGAGTGTTTCCTCTTTTTTTCAGTTTACTAAAAGGGCAAATTTCATTAGAGCTTATTTACTTAATAGTGATTTTGGAGTGTCCCATTAAGTGGGTGGAGGTGACTTTAAAGAGGTGGAGTAATAATTGATTGGTTCAAAGGTGTATTGAGCTGCCACTCCTCCACACTCCACAAAGTGTGATGTAGTAAAGAACTGGCAAATCTGGCAAGTTCCCATTAGGGACAGATTTAGAATGTTTAATGTAGAATGTGGGCTCACAAACTTACCTTTTCCCTTGCCCATCACTCTCTTTTCTGTGGGCTCTGTCTACTTCTCCCTCTCTAGCAGGACTCGAGTCCTGCAGAAATGGGTGGGAACGGCGTTCCTGCACTTTTTCCACAGCAGGAACACTGTTCCCGTTAGTGGTCCTGCATGTCTTGTTTGCCAGCGAGGCAAACAAGACATATGCCTTGTTAGCCTAGGGGGGAGGCGACCGGCTGAACTTCGCGCAGAATTTCTAATATATTTTTTTATATGCATTGCCACTCATTTATTTATTTAAAGTGTCACAATCCCATCAGCAATTCATACTCCTTGCATGGAGTTAACAATTACATCTTTGCCATTGTCTCTCACTCCTCTATCCTGTAGTCCTCACTGTCCAAATATGACAAATCTGTTTTATTGCATTTTTCATGAAACATCATTGCTTATATTGCAATCAAAAGTAGAAACAGATAAGTAAACATTACATGTTCTAAATGGCACAATATAGTGCGAATGACATTACAAAACTACTTAGAAAAAAGAGATGAAATACAATCTAATTTTTAGATTAATTTGCATTTGCAACTTAAAACAGTATGAGATGTTACTACCAACTTAGAACAGTAAAATGAATTATGCAAAAATATTGCTTATTGTATTGGGTGTCAACTTATGTTCAACATTTCAAGGAAACAAGAAGAAACGAGAAATATAATAAAATACATACATTTTAAGCTGAATATCCACTGGGTTGCTAAACATAAGACAGCAGGAATGAGATATTAGAAAGGGTAACAGTAGGCTCCTTCTTCTATTATAATCACTGTACCCCAGCAATTATAAAAGAAAACTAACTTCATATATAAAAAAGATCTACATTTATAAAATACATAGACAGATATAAGTTTAACTTACTTCAGTTAGACAATATAGCCATCGCAAGCAAGAATCTCTGTATTTACAATTACGTTTAGAACCTCACCTTAAAAAACAATAATCTCTAAAGTATCTGCCAAAACCCAGAATTCTCAACATTTCGGCTTCAAAAGTCTTCCTCGAGGGGATGAACAACAGTTCTGTGTGCTCTGTCTGTATATCTAAAATATACCAATAATATAGGAATACATATTTGTTTCCTCAAATCTTGATGGAAAAGGCCAAAGCCAAACTACCTCAAGTTTTATAAAATCTAAAGAAAGCCATAAAACGCCATTTCTATTTATACTTGTATATGTTTACTAAATAATTTGTGTACCTAAGCTATTTTTAAAATTATTTCCTCTTCCCCACAGGCTATAAAACAGGAACCACAACTGTTAGATGCATATTGGCACAGGCATTTAATTTACCTTTTGGAAGGGAAGAGTAATGAAGCTTTGGATGACCTAAATGTCATTATTAAATTTAACAAAACCCACGCAGGTAAATCCTCCCAATGGTAACCATTTTAAAAATGGAGATCTTTAATATTCTGCAGTAAAAAGTATGCTTTTCACATGATGGGCAATTTATTTATTCTGTGTGTATTCATCTCTTTATCACATGCTAGTATAACAGGAATGGGTTTGTATCTCCCCTCACATTGTATTGCTCCTAATAAAGGTAGTAACAGTGCATCCCCGGGGCCAGGTTTCCTATTAGACAACGTAGTCTTGGTCAGTGTCCTCTGCAGTCTAGTCAGTCTTAATAGCAGAGACACAGGAACAGATATAGAGGTTGTAAACCTTAGTGCTGTCCCAGCTCTTCCACCTGCCCACTAAAAGCCTCTCACACAGGAAATGCCTTGCAGGGATAGCATTGAGTGATGCACATTGTATACCAGCTCCTGCAGTTCTATTATCAATCATAGGAAGGTGAGTACATTACCTCTAAATTTCATATTCCTGTACCCAAAACACCCTATTTTTACCTAAACCTGTATTTAACACTCTCCCAAAACCTAAACAAACTCTTTCCTTAGACGGAAATCCGTTCCCTGATCAAAAGTGCCAAATCACAGAGGCAAATTGTTAGAATTGAAAAATGTACTCTTAAGCTAATAACGAATACATAACTTGCATCTCTGAAAAATAAAAGTTAGGAACAGCTGTATAAGATCGTTTGGTATCTGCTACATTGTAAGACCTTTTTACTCTGTTAGTGTATTCTGCAACTGACTTGGCAAAATGTAACCTGTTTTCACCCCTCGTAGATGCCTACCTGTCCAAGGCAGAAATATTTAAACAGAAGAAGGATTTCACTATGTCCATCCTGAGTTACAGTCAAGCTCTAAAGTGCCGCCCCCAAGATGATGATATCTATTTCCGCAGAGCACTGATGTACGAAGCACAGGACGATATTATAATTGCCATGGATGACTACGCAAAGGTGCTCTTTATTTGTTGCTTCTTTGTGCCTATACTACATACCTTAGCTATGGAAAGGAGTCTAAGAGAAAATCCCCCTGCTGTCATGTGTTATACATATGAGTTTCTGAGTGTTCTTATGTAAAGAATTAGAAGTAACATAACGATTAATGCAATTAAAGGGATTAAAAACAGAATGCAGTGAGTACTGCCAGAATATAGTAAGCAGTTTGAAGAACGGAGGTACCTCCCTGAAGATCACACCAACCACTTGAAGAACGGAGGTACCTCCCTGAAGATCACACCAACCACTTGAGCAGTTAATAGCTTAAAGTTGGGTTGACCACTCGGCATAGTCTATAACTTTATAAACCAGGGCAAACCATATTTGGCAGTTTTTGGCTTACATACAGTGATAGGACAGACCCAACCGGCATCCTCTGTAATCCTGCTCTTGGTAAACGCCATGCAACAACTTACAATGATACACATTGTTCTAATAATGGGTAAAAGATGGGAGAATACAAATACACAGGAGTAAGTAGGGAATGTTCAATATACAAGGGGTATGTAAACCATGCATTAGTTAAAACATTTCATCACTGTATGTTCTTTATGATTTGGAAAATCTGACTTCTTCTAAGAAAGTTAATGAACAAGTGGTTTGGAATTTCCTCGCAGTGCGATGACCTTTCACTTGGTTTGAGTATTCCCCGTGTCACATTATCAACATTTTCATGTCTCTCATCAAAGCTTTACTTTCTTAAAAAGCCTGTAAGCGCTGCAGTGATCTAGTTATTTTTCAATAAACAAAACAAACGACGTGTGTATGCTTTGAATGGGAGCTGTATTTGGCAGCTGAGAGCATTGTTCCACTGTTTGCTAAGGTTTTTGGCCAGCTCCACGAACCTAGCTATATGGTACAGCACCTATTGATGTTACACATTTTGATTATTTTTTAAAATATTTTATTCCTGCTCGTATGCCAGAGGGGTGGGCAATGCATCAAATAGCAATGTACCGAGTGTCCTTTGCACTGTAGGTGTTTAACTTCTCTTAAGATTTGCGAAGTCACTCATTGAATGATTCCAATCTATTCCATTTAGTGTTTTTATCACAATCCGAGTCGAACAGATGCCCTCATGAAACATGGCTTGCATTACTTTGAGAACGGCAACTGGACAGCTGCTGTACAGGACTTCACTTCTCTCATCAAACACGATTTCAACAATGCAGATGCCAGGTATCCTATCCTAATTACACTATTAACAGTACCGTCATATTTTAATACACAGCTTAACAGCTTGCTGAATGTGAAGGGAATATTTCTAAACTTCCTGGGGGAATTCCATGTTAGAAATCCTTTTCTTTGTGTTATAGGTGGCATTCTGCTCTGACTTACATTTTTGTAATGTAATTGCAAGTTAACATATTAATAGAGATAACAGTGTTGCAGTAAATACTGTATATTTAAGATAATCTGCAGTGTTTACATTACAGCCTAGTGATAACTCCACTGGCCACTCCTCAGATGGCTACTAGAGGTGCTTCCTGGGGCGGTGCTGCACAGTATGACTGTCATTCAGTGTCAGGAGATGCTGGTTGGCCAGGGCTGTGTTTAGCTTGTGCTGGCTCTGCCCCAGCTTTGCTTCTTTGACAGTCTCAGCCTAGGGGAAAATATTATTAGCTTAGAATATCACTTATGATGATGTCAGCCAAAAAGGCAGATCAGGGGCAGAGCCAGCACCAGCAGACTGAAATAAAGGTAATATTTTACTTTATTTAGTGGGGCAAGAGGGGCTAGATGGTGTTTTTAACACTACAGGGACAGGAATACATGTTTGTGTTCCTGACCCTCTAGTGTTCCTTTAACACAATAAGAAACATTTAGAAACTGGTTTCTATTTGCTTTAATATGGTGAGGTAAAATTGATCAATGTTTGCTTTTCCCACCTTGTCTGCTGATCAGGATTTATCGAGGCCGAGCTTACACCAAACTGGGCCATTATTCAGAAGCTGTAGAAGATTACTCAGCTGCAATTCATTTTGATCCCAATAACTGGCTGGCTTTTTATTATCGCGGGTGTTTGCTGCGCAAAGGCAATCCACAGCAAGCACTGCAGGATTTCAGCATTTCTGGTAATTATTTTAATATATTAACAAAAATACACAATTATCAAAAAAATAGACACGACAGTTGTTTGTTTTATTTCTGAATGGTATGAATTATACATGAAGAAAAATAAAACACTTGTGTTAAACGTTAGTTACATTTCTTTCCTAAAATAAATAAATACAATATCTCTTATTTAGGTTCATCTGAGCAGACATTGATACTTAATACTTAGATTTACATTTTTCCTTAGATTTTTGGTAACCTTTCTAAAATGATTTTATTAACTTAATCTAGTGAATCACTTTTTTTTGCAGTTCTTCTTAATAATGACTTTGAGAATGTGAATGCATTTCTTCACCGCGGTATTTTGTATACAGACCTGGGCATGTGGACTGAAGCTGCATTTGACTTTGAGTGTGTTCTTGCTCTCGATAAGTATGTCTTTGTTTTTTGTTTCGCTCCCTGGGGTTAGTAGTGCAGTAGAAGTATACACTTAGTTGTATAAGAATTTTGGTCTCTCACATTATTCAGCTAACCTACCATGTTTCCATTTTTATTTGCTTCCTCAGAACTGTAGTACTGGCTCATGTCAATCTAGGTCTGATTGCTCTGCAATATCAGCATCGTTACTCTCAAGCTGTCCGCCACTTCTCAGCAGCACTAAGAGTAGATCCTACATATTTACGAGCATATCTGTGCCGGGCTCAGGCCTACGAGAAGGTATAGCATTATTGTTTAATGTTAGCTAGGTTTCAATGCCAGAGAAAGTAACTAAATATGCCTCTAAATGTATTAGTTAGTTGACTTTAAATATAAAAGTATACATTGAAAATTACAGATGAGATTGCATATCATATCACTCACATTGTATATTTTTGGGTATTTACATAATATCCAATGATTTTGCATATTGTTTACAATTCCCAAAGTTTAGCCACACAAGTCCTTATGAATTATGAGATCGTACATTTTATCCCAGCACCCTGATTCACTGATACAGCGGAACCACTCAAGGAAACGGAGGGAAGCCGGTCACTGTCAGTGGAGCTAGACCTACTTCCACCAAATTACACCCATATATTGTTCAGTTACAACTATGGGTCTATCTACTCAGTTAAACATTTTGCTGCTAGCTAGCCTTTTATTTCTACACATATGCAGAACTGTAAAAGAACCCAAGTCCATGCATGCACTTTTTACATGAGCTTCCACTGATGTTTAAGAGAAAAAGGACACCATACAAATAAGAAATATGCTTCTTTGTAGTAGCAGGATTCTGTGTTGTGGGAGCTGGATAGCCATAGGCTGAGAAGGATTAGACACTGAGATTGGACTGGTGCTTCTGGTCGAACACCTCGGTCAATAGAAAAAACATTTGGAACAGCTTCCTCAGTGTCTGGGACATTTCTTGGTGTAAGGTGCCCCTTCCAAGGTGTTGGCCATATTGACAGGCACTGTGGCCCAAAACAACTCACAAGCAGGGTAACAAACCAAAGGTTGGGATTAGTTGATTGGAATTGAGTTAGCCCATTGATTCAGAGGGGAATAGTAAATGTCTCCTGTCAGTAAGCGAGAAGGTTCCATCAGATCATCGAGGTGTCCTGCAAAAGAAAGTAAATACAGAATATGAGTCAGCTGAATTCTAGACCATCACAAATGCCTTTATTGTGATTCTTAATATCTTCTAAAACAGCAATTTTTTAGAAAAGGGTGGAATTTCAAAAACTGAGAAACGTCAAATGCTTATTCTCTGCCTCTTTTCTAGTTATTTGCCTGTGTGGGGCACCAGTCACACACCACCACTGATGATTTAGCTCTATTTAAACGAGTGATGCGTGCCTACAAGAGACATTTCTTTTTGTCTTTTAGTTCTCGCGTTGTCACCTCTTTGCTCACTATCTGTGGAATGTGTTATCTGTACATTTAAAAATAAATAAGCAAAAAAAGCTGAAAGCTTCATAATACACACATCAGATAATGTTATAATACGAGTCTAGCTATGTTTTATTTCAGAATAATACAGAATGCATTGTGCATCTTCTTACTGATACCATGTGTCCGATTTAGTTGGCGTTACAGACAGTCACGACATGTCAGCATTGCAATTAGAAGTTTAGGAATACTAGCAATTCTAAAATGATGACTACATCTGCCCTCTATTCCTATTAGGCCAATGATTTGCACAGTGCTTTGAAAGATATAACACGAGCCATCCATTTGTGTCCTGACTCACCTCAACCCTACCTCATCAGGTAAGTGATTAACCATCCCTAATACTCTGAATCGGAGTTATAACTATAAGACAAGAAGGGGTCGAGTAGGTGCTGTGTGCGGTTTGGATGTCATGGTTTAATGATCCTACAACCAAATTCTATACTAATACAGTATATCGTACAGTTAGTAAGTTTGTCAAATTCTATACTAATACAGTATATCGTACAGTTAGTACGATTGTCAAATTCTATACTAATACAGTATATCATATTAATACAGTATATCGTACAGTTAGTAAGTTTGTCAAATTCTATATTTATACAGTATATCGTACAGTTAGTAAGTTTGTCAAATTCTATACTAATACAATATGTCACACTACTAGTAAGTTTGTCAAATTTTCCCATTGTTGTTGAATATTTAGTGTTAGAGGTATGACGCATGTATCACTTCATATGTGCAAGTCTTTTTGTGTTTTATTAGTAAGATTACTTCTCATAGGTCAGGTTACAAACATTTCACATGATAATTACATCTGTGATATATCATATGCTCTTTTGCTGTAATCCAAGAGCTTGTAAGCACCTTGATTCTCTCTGGAATAGTGTGTTGTAGTGTTTGTACGTGTATTTCTACAGTTCTGTACAATCACCACAAGATGGTGATAGTAAACTACTTTTAAACATTTTTTTTTTTTGATTGGCTTTAAAGTTTTAAATTGAAACTTTTTAACACCTTTATCAGTTGTGGGTTTTTTGTTTGTGTTTTTTTTTGGGGGTGGGGGGGTGTGTTAATGACAGTCAATAACGGCTATTTTATATATATTTTCCTCTTGCTCTTAAAGGGATGCTATAGTGCCAGGAAAACAAAGTCGTTTTCCTCGCACTATAGGGCTAATAGTTTCCCTCCTTCCCTCTTCAGCCACTTACCTGAATCCAGAGCCAATCTCCCTTGGCGCTGTGTCAGGCTCCGCCGACGTTGGCAGGGTAGTCCTAGTGCGCGGCAATGGCCACGCGCGCATTAACCCCCCACCCCCCCCTTGGATAAGCATTATTCAATGCTTTCCTATGGGGAAATTTTGACGCTGGAGGTCCGTGAGGATGTCCACGTTGGATAACGGACCAAAAGTCCGTTTGGATTCCGGAAGCCCTCTAGTGGATTCCAGAAGCCCTCTAGTCTGGCGGACAGCCACTGGGGGCGGATTTAGAGCTGCAATGTTTTACATTACCGAACTAAGTGCAAAAGGGTCACAGCACCCAGGCTACTTCAATTAGCTGAAGTGGTCTGGGCGCCTAAAGTGTTCCTTTTAACTGCAATAACACCTAGATATTAATGTCTAATTTTGTGCCATTAAATGTCACTTTGTGGCATTTTCACTGTGAATATTGTTATTCTAATATGTTTATTCGCACTTGGCAATATGCATCATTGTGTCTATCTTTTTGTTAATTAATTTAGTTAGAGACCTTATCCAATTTTAGCATTCATTTAGTATCGGATGAAACTACTTTGTGTCACTACTCTGACTGATGTCAAATGACACAATGGATTATGACTCCTCAGCGCATGATCTACACAAAAAGTAACCTATCCTACTAATAGCTTGCTAACATCTCTATTTTGTTTTCCTCACTGCAACGTAAATAGAATAAACCCTATTCTTGCAATAAGTAACCATTTAAGGCAGAGCTTTCCAAACTTTTCATGCTGGCAACACACTTTTCAGACATGCATCATTTCACGACTTGGCGGTGGTCGAGACTGTGTTCTCTATCTTGAACATGCCACTTCAGTTGCGGCTGCATCACCAAAAGTGACCCGATTGCGCATGCACATTACAAGTATTAGCCAAACCAGCTGAGAGCCCACAGCCCCCTCCCCAGGCGAGACTAGCAGAGGATGAAACAGACTAAAAACAAAACAAAAAACCTGCCAGGTATTCGACTAGACATAACGATATAATGTCTCAATGTAAATACTGGGAACCAGTCGGTTTCCAACAGTCAGCCTATGCCACAGCTAAGACACTGCTGCACGCCTGCTTGAAGTCCCCATAAAACTACTAAATCCTTCTCTCTGCTTGATGGCTAGCGTTACTCGATTTCAGATTTGGCAGCATGGATGGTTACTTAATGTGAAATTAGCATTATCACATTTTCATGCTTAAAGATGAGCTGTTAAAATAACTTTAGCAGTAAGGTTTCTTCGTGTCTCTCTCCACATATTAAATGAGCACCCGATGCAAATTAAATGTTCTGTCAGAGTTTTAATAGAAAGGCAGAGATAACATGGCTGAATCTGTGTATGACACAGTTATATAATATTACAGGGTTAACTATTTGATTACCAGTTCGTTTTTTGTTGTAATACTATATCAGGAGTGGTACACAGGTAAAACACCAGTTGCTGTAGTACTACAAATACTATGAATAGCATTGCCCTGCTGTACGTGTAATGTATATGCTGCAGGATTCCGTATTGACTACCTCATTTCATCCTACCAATCCCAGGACAACACCTTTCATGCACTGCCCACCAGTATGTATAAGTGAGATATGCCCGGGAAAACATGATGGATATGGTAGCGGTCACCATGAAGCATCATGGGTGTTGTTCATCAAGAGCCTGGGCATCTTCATTTTGGTCACCATTGTCCTACAGTGCTTACAGGTCGTAGTTGCCACAACACATCAATGCCTCAGTTTGTATTTATAAACAGGGTTTGTTGTACTATAGGCAGAATGTGTCTGTAAATTATGGCCATGGGCAACAAGCTCCATGATGTGCTTCTAAAGGTCAGGCTTTCTGGTTTAATGTTTGTAGAAAATGTTAAAGGTCACGTTGGTCATTAGTGAGTGCAATCTTTGTCTCCTGCAGGGGACAATATCTGTATGAAATGAAGAGATATGACCTTGCTAGCTTCTGTATTCACCATGCAGCTGCGATGACTCAAGGTGCGGGGTAAATCTCTCTGTCTTCTAATAATATAGCACTGCGGATTGCCTTAGATTGGAATATTTTATATAATGTGTATGCATACAGTAGCCTGGTAATTGGACAGTAGTTCACCTGTGTGCCTGTGACTAATAAGAAAATAAAGCAGATAAGTAAAATAAGCAAGAAGTAATCAGATGTACATAATGTGTATAGAAATGATTTATTTGTACAATACACACACGTTTTGCAGAGCTAAATAAAGCCAGAGATGTGCATGCATTTGTTTGAGATAGACAATCCAATACTGTAAAAAACACAAACTGTCTAGGAGGGATGAGCAGAAAATGTAAAAGCAGAAATTTAAAGGGGAATTTTAACTTCCCAGGATTTTTAATAAGTATGGTTATCAAATGTGTATTTGCGAGGTGTAAAAAGAAAAAAAATTATGTAGAAATACATCCGCCTCTTTATCCTGCAACTGGGTGTCTCCATCGTAGCTCTCTGACAGTCATTGATGTAAGTTCTGTCCTTTACACCTGGAAGTCACCATAAAGAGAAAAGGACACATTAAACACCGTGACGTATGCCTTTGGTTTCAAATTGGCTACAGCACAATTGGCATAGTATGTAGATAGAAACGAGGTTGCTTAGAAAATGCAACCATGTTAATTTAGTTTTCAGACACACTTTATACCCTGTGCTAAACGCTTACAAAATACATTTTATAGAAACAATGTTTACATTTAATTGTGATGACTTGCTTGTGAGTCCTTTTTGACACGGCTAGGGCATAGATTCTGCTCCTACTAACATGTTTTTCTTTTTATTTCATTAGCTAAAACTCACTTTTAGTAAAAGACTCTTAAAATAAAATCAGCACCTCCCTTTCTAGTATTAAGCAGCCCACTATTGGTAAAGCAAAATGTTTATTCCCCAAACATCTAACCAGGCTGTGTTGGTTTTACCTCCCTGGCAACCGCCTGATCCTTCCTTATGATTTTAGAATTTTTGTTTTGCTTCATATTCTTGAGCAACTGAGAATCCAATTAATAATGAGCGTTTCCAGTCTCCAGTTGCAAATATAGTCAGATTTATAAAACATGAGATTGCTTTCCGGTCGCTATTTTCGGGGGATAGTATGTATTTAATTGTGAAAGTATATATTAGGATGTGTGTTGTTGGGAGAGATGGTTATGTATAATATACAATGTTACCAATAAATTCTGTGCTCTGGTAGGTTTCTCCCCAGATCAGCAAGCGTTGGTTCAGTCTTTCTGCCACCAGTATAACAATGCCATTGAATGCTTGATATCTGCCATTAAAGTCAAACCGACCCCCACACTGTTGGTCCTACTGGGAAAAATCCAAATGAAAGCCAAGAAAAACAAGGTGAGGCTTTGTGCTCTATGACGGATTTGTCTTAAAGCATATTTACAAAAATAAAAAGCGCATCAACATCTACCTAAAATGGTGCTTAGAGGGCACTCCGTGCAAAGCGGCTTATGTACACTGTCCAACTTTTTGTGAAACTGTTTGACAGAAACAGGGCTCTTTCCTGCACCTTCTTTTAGCCACATTCATAATGCAGGATGTACACTTCAACCGTGCCAACATCAATTCTGTACAGCAAAACAAGGGATGGAGTCAGCGCTAATCAGGAAGGCAGCAGTCCCAAACAAGGACTCCCTCTAATGTCCCTGGAAATCAATGGTAAAAGCAGGAAAATGGGGGCATGGGTCTGCGCCAAAGTGCACAATAGGTAATGGTATTAAGTCCAATAGGATCTATATTGTCGTTTCCAAAGTTCTACTTATTGCGATGCCCAGAAGGTGTTGGTGACGTGAAGAGTAATCCAAATATGTAAAAAT
The DNA here is from genome assembly GCF_036172605.1 of Pelobates fuscus. Lineage (NCBI taxonomy): Eukaryota > Metazoa > Chordata > Amphibia > Anura > Pelobatidae > Pelobates > Pelobates fuscus. The sequence continues at coordinate 23,602,662 of NC_086329.1, read as the reverse complement.
AGAAGAGTCCTTACTTACAATTAACAGAGCTTAATCCAGCTCTGGTGTGAATGGCTTAGAGCGGTATTATCCCCGCTTTCAGGATATGCGGCAAGTGTCCTTTTCTTTGTAGTGACCGGTAGCCAAGTTGGAAATAAAAATGGAAACAATAATGGTGCAGTATGTTTCACACGTATATTAAAAAGTATAAAATATAATAGATGTACTCACATTCGGTAGAGCTTTGACTAGCTCTAGTTTGTTAGGCGTGCAGCGGTATCATCCCCGCTTGTAGGATATAGGGTGAGTGATCTTGACGAGAGTATCAGGAGCTCGGAGAGAAGATAAAACAGCGATAGTGCTCTCAATAAAATCTTAGTGGTACAATTTTGGCGCCATTTTTTAATTAATTCTATACCTATATAAATTCTAACTAGCCAGGTTAAAATGTTTATTATCCATTGATAAAGCCTTATTCTGGCGAAACGTGTTTGGATATTTTTACTGTTTTATCTACTGTTAATAAAAAGATTTTGGTAATTTTTTTACGCTTAAACCATTATCTTTTATTGTTACCTGGCTTTTTATACACATTGTATACTATATATTTATTTTATTATTTAAAAGATTTATTATTTTTTTTATTTATTTATTTTTTTTTACTCCTGCATATTATACTCCAAAGAATCCTAGGTGGGGATTATACCACCCATGCTGTTACATAGAGCAGTTAGTCTGCCCTATACACTGGGAGTATATTTTATTATTTTATCTGACCACTAAGATTTTATTGAGAGCACTATCGCTGTTTTATCTTCTCTCCGAGCTCCTGATACTCTCGTCAAGATCACTCACCCTATATCCTACAAGCGGGGATGATACCGCTGCACACCTAACAAACTAGAGCTAGTCAAAGCTCTACCGAATGTGAGTACATCTATTATATTTTATACTTTTTAATATACGTGTGAAACATACTGCACCATTATTGTTTCCATTTTTATTTCCAACTTGGCTACCGGTCACTACAAAGAAAAGGACACTTGCCGCATATCCTGAAAGCGGGGATAATACCGCTATAAGCCATTCACACCAGAGCTGGATTAAGCTCTGTTAATTGTAAGTAAGGACTCTTCTATTTTTACATATTTGGATTACTCTTCACGTCACCAACACCTTCTGGGCATCGCAATAAGTAGAACTTTGGAAACGACAATATAGATCCTATTGGACTTAATACCATTACCTATTGTGCACTTTGGCGCAGACCCATCCCCCATTTTCCTGCTTTTACCATCAATTCTGTACAACTTGATCTACTTGATCTGTACAACTAATGTGTTGAGATCAGGAGCTCTCAGGGGTCACAGCCAACCATCAAAGTCCAGGTTGGACTCTGGTAATATTGGATGGAGCCCATTGCCTATTTGTATCATTGCTATTACACAGAACTGTAGTGGTTATGGTGTTTAGAATGCCCCTTCAAGTTTATAAAAGAAGTGTATTGTGCACACCAGCAATATACACAAGTGAAAACCAACCTGGCTTAGAAGTAAATATGCTAATGTCATGGACGGCACAAGGATACTTATTACTGCTATTGCTGAAGGCTTGTCTAATGCGAAGGAGTAATACTAAAACAATGAATGGCAAAAAATGGGTTGCAAGAGAAACGATCTTCTGGGGTTGCTGTATATCTTGTGCAGAGAGAATTTGCTGGCATTTCGGATCTGGACTGCCCGTATGGGTGGGACCAGTCTGATATGCTTCAGATATGTTCTCTCTGTAATGGCACAAGATGAGCTAAAACCAGCTTGAGTTCTGAGCGGGGACCCACCGAAGGGCAGGCTATTTCAGCTGCTGTCCGTTCTCAGAATACTCTTGCGACCCGTTTTTTGCTCTCTAAAACAATGAATGGCCACTTATTTCCTATTGTGGCATATGGAAAGGAGAAGCCTGGGCACTGAGGGTAACTACAGGAAGGATAAAGGATCAGTGGCGATACATATTACTATTAAATAGACCTTAAACAATGGACAACAAAATAGATGGGTAGTTTTTCTATTGTGTTGATAAATGTTATTTGTATTGAGGTTAATTGTTTAGCGTGGGCTTATAAATGTGAGAAGATTGGGGTTGTTACTGCGTTACTCTCGCTGATGTACAGCTCCATGGATGGCCCCCGTTCCCTCTCTGAAAAGGCGACGCACTAAAAATAAACTCTCTTAGTATGAGCAAGGGATTCATTTCACCAACAGAAAAAAGGGCCCAGGAGTGTGTTTAAACCCACTAGAAGTATTTATCAATCTGTGGAATAAGAGGAAATCTTTGACCATCCTCTCTATTTATATCTCTGTGGACATGTTTTATCCAGTACATGGCTCTGTGGATGAAGTCAGAAGTGATCTATTGTGTGTTATCAATGCTTCGCTTTAATATATTTCTTACATAACACAGCTGGCCTTCTGCAATGTGCTTTTCCATTAAATGATCATTTCAAATCGTACTAGAGGAAATAGTATTGTTAATGGAATAGGACAAAGGAGAGACTCATATTATATGCTCTTTTAAGAAACAATGCCACATTTTGGGTTAGAGGTTGTATGGGAGTAGACTCATCCTTTTCAAAAATAAAATTTGTGTTTATGCATACATGGATTGGAAATAATGTATTTATATTACATTATCAAATATTATTCATTAACTGTTCCAGCTGTTCATTTTCTTCTTATATCTCATTTAGCACGTTTCTTTGTTGTTTCTGTCCGTGTTTCATATTTATATCTTTTTCTTACGTGAACATTGATTTGACATTTTATGGTATAATTGTCGCCAGCCTAACACGCAAATGGTCCTTAGAGTGGCCAGTCTGGTGCAGGTTGCATAGATAGGCCAAATGTATGCAAATTTATAGTGAGATGCTATCAAGTCAGCGTCATGTTTGCTACACCAGAACTTGCTAGACTGACGCAGAGTTGATTGACATTAAATAAAAATACAAGCCCTGGGGTGTAGGATGTGACCCAAATGGAGTGGTCTAAGTTCTAATTCGGCTCAGGGATGATGATACCATTACAGTAGTCTAATTATTTGTTTTAAAAGTTCAGTATAATAGATATCAATCTCTCTAATTAGATTTACAGCTCTCTATAGAGAACACGAAAGCTGAGCTGTACATTTCTTGTTCATCTCAGTAGGTTTTATCTAATTTAAAGGACCACTAAAGTCACCCTGACAACTTCACTTCAATAATAATCAGTCACGTGACATTGCAGCTCATAGGACAGCATTGAATTCAATTATTTCCTATAAGAACCATTGATGAGATCCCCAATGCTCCTCATTGAAGAGCATTAGATTGGACTATAGCCAGAGGAAGGGGGTAAAGAGTTTATTTTTAAAAAATATATATTTTAAGTGTAAAGAGGTGGGGGCTAGAAATAACTAGGCAGAGTGTCACTGTAGCATTAGGAATATAGGAGTTTTTTTGTTTTTTATTTTTGTTGAATTTTTTATTTTTGCAGTGCGAAGAATAGGCACATGCACTCTCAAGGTGCCCCAGAAGCAGTCCTCAAGTATTTCCCTCGCGTAACATGCGGGGCTTCAATTATCAGGCATAATTTTATAATATAAGCAGATTTAACATTGTAGCTTCAGCTTAAGAATATACGATTATGTTATAGTCAAGTTTAGTCAGAGCGTGGGTTAGGTTAGTGACAGCATGAGTAACCAAGCATATAAGAACATTAAACTATGCATGCATGTAACCTTAGGGAAAACAGTCCACGTTGATATAATTTGACCAGCTGGATAAGCACCGAGTCACTTATGCCGGCATTACAGTAGTGAGCACCACTGTCATCCACTGGCTGTAACGTGTTGTCTGACGATCAAAGGAGTGAGTCAGGAGGCTTGTGAGTTTGTGGCAGCAGTTGGTGGTCATGACTGGCAGCGGTATATCAGTCCTGAACTTTGGTTGGGGCATTCACCCCACCCTGGTCATAGGGAACAAGTAGGTGTAAACCTGAGGGGTTGCTGGGCTAGGTGTTGCTTGTCTCCACCTCCAGTCCTTGTCCGAGTCGGTGATAGCTGCAGTGAGGCAGTGTGCAGAGTTGGCAGCCCGTTGGGAGCAGGGTAACCGCAGCCTCCCGCCCCGGGCTGGTGAGGAGGCCGACATCTTCTTGCCACGGACCCAGTAGCCCGGATGGGCCGGGTCTCTCCTGGGTGGGGAGCAGAGGTGGGTTCCAATGGTGTGTCGACGCCTATGGCCGTGGACCCTCCGTCGATGTGGGCGATGTCTTAGGGTCAAGCCCTTGGTGGCCCTCAACCCAGGTAGGCCAGTGGCCGGAGCAACTAGGCCCGAGGGGGTCTCCTGCGCTCCCCGGTTCACAGCTCTTCGTGCCTTCGCATGTGAGTTATCGAGACATGCAAGGTTTATGTTTTGCAGGGTTTAGCTAGATCTGTGACATAACGGAAAGTAACCTCGCTGAGTTATCGAGACATGCAAGGTTTATGCTTTGCAGGGTTTAGCTAGATCTGTCACATAACGGAAAGTAACCTCGCTGAGTTATCGAGACATGCAAGGTTTATGTTTTGCAAGATTTCTCACATAACTGAAAATAACATCGCAGGGCTATTAGGTTTTTATTCCTAAAGCTATAGTGTTCATTTAATATGTTCGCTATCTTTATTTCTAAGGCTGATTAGATATACTAATTGTGGTATTTATAGCATCAAGTATACATTATACCCTGCAATGAAAGAAAGGACAATTAAAGTGATTGCAAGCAATGCCCTCTGATTACTTTTGTTATGATTCATTGCAGTATATTTTTAAACCAGAAATTGTGGAGAACAAAAAACTTGGTAAAGGCCAAAGTAGTTAAGCGTGAAAAAGCGAGCCGAACGATTCTTCTAGTTGGACTATTTTCAGTTTATTTTTAGCTTTATTCTTGCAGCTAAGATGCTAATGAAGTTAGTATCATTTTCATTCTTTAACGGATCAATATATGGCATTTATTTAATGTTTATAACTGTATTCATCTTACATGTATTTGGAAAGGTGAGAATGTTATCACATAAAGGAGAATAAAGACCATTAAAGCAACTTCTTCCCCAAAATCATTTATACAAACTATACAATAATAATACTAAATCCCCATCTATGTGGCAGTAATATGTTTCCATTGTATGATTTAACAGGATGCAGCTGAAAGTTTTATACAAGCTTTGGAAGTTCTCGGTTCTTCTGACCAGCAGCAGCCTTCGCCCTCTGAAAAGGCAGAGATTTTCTACCTTTTAGGTCTATGCTACATTGAACAGTTTAAAGTCTTACAGGTAAGCCAGGTTCGATTTTTCTTTTACAAGGAGGTCAATAAGACCCATCAGTGATAATAATGCCTGTTACGTGCGGTTAAAATGACACATTCACTAACAGTCTTACCACCTCCCTCCCTTTTATCTGATGAGTGCTTTTTGTAAACGCATTACTTTAGCAAATGTAGTTAGAAAGAATAAAAAAAAAAAACCTGTTAAAAACAACCCCCCCCCCCCCCCACAAATCCTTGTAGATAGAAAAAGATTTTGTAACTTGGATTTAAATTCTCCGAAGACCAATTTCTGAAATGTTATATTTTTTTAATTGTCATATTATTTTGTTTTAATTTTCTAATTAGCAAAGCAGATGAATCTTTATTACATTTAGAACAGCTGTTTTAGGGACTTGTCTCAGGATTCCCATAATTATTCCCGCTTTGGGATGATTAGAAGGATATGCAGGACTTGCTTCAAATGTTCCCACCGTGTCCATGTGACAGAGGTTGTGGTCTTTCCATCAGATGACAGATTCACAAGCTGCCATATCCTCAGCAATCGCTCACTTAGTGAACTCAGCCGCCCCATCATCTGATGTTAACATATCCTTAGCAGAAGCTCATGTGCCTATTGTTATTCGCATTTATATAGCCAACACTTTCTGCTGACCTTTAGAATTATAGAAAAAGGATTTTTTACAAGTAATTGACACAAAATAATATTGACAGTGACAAGAGGCGCTGCTCAAACAAGCTTGCAATCTAGTCCTCCATCGCAGACTTTGTAAAGCACCCTTTTAAAGTCAATATATAGAAAATTAAAACTAGACATCATATAACTCTTTTAATGAAACTATGTTACAATAATAGCCATCCAGTAAACATACATAATCTTTTTGGAATTATTATACTCAACCTTCCCAATTACACATGCAAATAGACAGGAATATTGACAGGTTGGAAGTGACTTAAGCACCATAAACCACTCATTAAACATCACATGTGTATGTGCTTGCAGATAAATAAAAGTATAAATTCAAGATTTAGCTAATGACAGTGAACAATAGTACATTTACAAATAATATTTTGCATACATGGGGTGGCTGGCAACCCTTGACTTCATGGTGAAATGCAAACCAATGGCTGCTATTTGTATGCAGACTCACAGATCTCGGAGGATGGCCCTACTCATAGGACACCTATGACACCTCTCCATCAGTATGAACTGTGCAGTATGTGTAAGTGTCTCCATAGTCACTTGTAAATACGCCCACGTTATACATACTTACTGCAGTCTTCATGGAAATATTTCACTGGGCCTACCCAGCCCCAGAGAGCAAAATGAATATGGACCACCAGCCCATGCACAAACTCACAAGGTGCTGGGCTAGGAAAGGTCTATATTTTGGAATTGATTATATTTCCCAAAGTGTTGTTATTTTTACTTTTGCCCATGCTCTTATTTAAAAAAAAAAAAAAAAAAACCAATCTACTTGTCCAAGGGACTAAATGGTCTCCCAATACTTGTCCTGACACAAAATTCCAATTACGAAGATCGGTGCTCCTGCCAAGAGTTTTCACAAAAGAATTTCGGACTCAAATGTTTCAGGAGCACGAATCCCCACAATTTAAACTATTGTAACAGGCAGAGATGTGTATTTGTAAAAAGCCCCCATGTAGAAAACGTTGTAGTAGGATACATTTGTCTTTTAGTAAAGATGTGTAAATCACACCATCATACCATTACAGCAAGTGCTTTCATTGAATGCGGTTATGGAAAATGTTTAAAATATATGTTTCTATCATTTATTCACAGGCTCTTGATGCATTTAGCAGCGCAGTTAAAGTTCACTCAGGTTACTGTGAAGCATATTATCAACGTGGGTTGTGCCTTGCCCTCCTTCATCAAGCAAATAGTCTAAAGGATTTCAACAGAGCTCTTGAAATCAATTCAAAATATTTTCAGGTAAGCTGACTGCGAGGAATGTGTTCTACTTCTAGAAGGTCATGCAAACGTTAAAAAAACACTGTAGTTAACAGATCCACTATAACTTAATGTAGTTGTTCTGATATCTATATCATGTGCCTGCGGGTGTTTTAATGGAAACACTCCCTGTGCAGAGAAAAGGCTGAGTTTACATTACTGGCTAGGAATTCCTCTAGTCGCAGTCACTCAGAGGGCCACTAGAGGTGCTACACAGTGTGTCCACACTTTGCATGGTAATTGTAATTAAGTTGTTATGGTGCCAGAAGGTCACTTGCTCCAGCTGACCTTCAGGGGATAAACCATTAATGAACAGTCGAACCCCAAAGTCTTCTGTTCAGCTCTGCTCTATCCAAACGGACTGGGTGCCGCTGTTAGGCTGAGAGAATCAGCTGATGCTCTGAGTCTTTTTTAGTAGCTCCCCTTTCACAAAATCGGCTTGAGAAACATACCTTTTTTCTCAAGTTGTTTTTTAAATGGGCATTGCACAGTTTGAGGATTCATGTTTAACCACTAACTCAAATTGATGTAGAGCCAGCCAACCTTGAGGGTTAACCCTTGAATGTAAGTGGGTACCTACTTGCACCATAACATCTGCTTTCCTATGAGGTTGTTATTGTGCTCATAGTGTTTCTGTAAAACACCATTGTAGAGAAAAAGGTTACAGAAACGTTTCAAGCTGTAGTGGTTGTGGTGTTTACTGTTTAATGTTTGGTGCATTTGGTTCATTAAATCCTTTTTTGGACTCAACAGATTTATGAATTTTTCTTCCAGTGTAAATTTGGCAGTCTTCTGAAATGAAAATAGCTGCAAAAACGGTCTGAATTTATTTTACAGAAAACAGTCAAACTTTATAACACTTAAATGGACACTTTAGGCACCCCGACCACTTCAGCTCATTGAAGTAGTCTGGATAAAGTGTCTCTATTGCACTTACTGTTGCAATGTAAAACATTGGTTCTGTTATCTGACGCTGGACGTCGTCCGGACATCCAGCATCAGCTAAGTGGTCAGGGTGCAATGCCACATGTCCCTTAACCCAATAGTAGTAATTATTGCCGAATTAACTCTCAGGGTTAATGCCACCTCTACTGGCTGTCTACCACTAAATGACGCTGAACATCCTCACGCTCTAAATGAGGACTTGCAGCATCATTGGAATCCCCATTAAATCAATGCTTTCCTACAATGAGGCCTAATGCGCGCATGGCACTCACCGCGCACGTGCACTAGTGCCCTGGGTCGTGTTTGTTTCGGGTTTCCGCCCTCCTCAGGTCTGATTGTAGCTCTAAAAGCTTTTTCGTTTTCGTTTTCTTTTTATGGGTTGCCACTTGGATGAAGTGGCCTCGCAGTACAGCCTTATTGGCCGCCCATAGTGGCGTTGGGCCGATTTCTTCCCCCTCGTTAGTCTGTGATGGCTTTTTTGGTGTCGTTGAGTATGTTTTCATCTTTAAGTAGAGATGTGTTCAGTTTCCATGTCCAGCTACTGTGGTGTTGGATTTTGGTCAGAGTGGCTGTTACAGCTCCGTGGTCTGACAAGGTGATATTATGTATTTCTGTCTGACTCAGTTTGGACATTCCGGCTCCATTGAGGTATATGTTGTCAATTCTCAAGTACGTGTTGTGTGGTCTTTGGTGTGTGGATGTTGTATGCGCCAGGCGTCTAGCAGACCTGTGTGATTGAGGAATGTGTTCAGTAGTTTGTCTTGTCTCTGTGTTCGAGGTCCGCCGGAGCATGTATTTCCGCCGTTAGTGCTTGGGTGCTTTTGTTGATCTCCCCCGCCAGGTAGCATCTGACCTCCGACAGCTTGGTGAGTATGTGCGCTGTATCGCTCTGTTTGTGGCCTGGAGGATCCGGGTCCGCTGTGGTAACTGGAGAGTTATGGCCCTGTGGGCTGCGCTGGCGGCCATCTTGCGCGGCCTGTGAGCCTCGTGGAGAGGTGAGCATGTCGGCCACCGAAACGACGGCTTCTTTGTGTTCCCAGGCTGTGCAGGGAGCAATAGTGCCAGGAATACAGCTTTAAAATAATTGTTTACTGTATGACATAACATACTGCACCCCATTTCCTCACTGAAGGATTTAGGAAGTGAAATGAACAATGTAACATGCTTCTGACCAGAAGAAAGTCAATGGTTTACATGTGGAAAGTGAACTGCTTTTGTTGCTACAGATATCTGATTGAAATATACTGAGATTTATTAGAGCATTTCTCGTGTAACGTGTCTGCTAAGGATTTGGCTCACTAGTTCCTCATTGCTACTCTCAGTAATGTTCCATTTTATTGCAGGCCTATTTGTGCCGCGCGGCTTTCTATGGATTTAGGAAGAGATACTCCAAAGCCATTATGAATTGCAACGCTGCAATTAAAGTACAGCCGGACAGTGTAAGAGCTTACCTATACAGAGGAGCCTTAAAGTATCACATAAAGGTAAGAAACATAGCTTTAACTAAAACCCCATTGATTGCCTTTATGAATTTAATATACTACTTTTAAGATGATAACAAGTGTTCTACAATACCGTGTAATTTGGCCAAAGGCAACTGTATTATTAATCAGAGATTTGTAGTTGCCTTGGTGATCCCTGTTGCTATAAAGATATAACCTGTGAATAAGATCAACTGCTATGTACTACAGGTGATACTCGAAAAATTAGAATATTATGCAAAAGTTCATTTATTTCAGTAATGCAGCGTAAAAGGGGAAACTAATATATGAGATAGACGCATTACATGCAAAGCAAGATAGTTCAAGCCGTGATTTGTCATAAGTGCGATGATTATGGCTTACAGCTCATGAAAACCCCAAATCCACAATCTCAGTAAATTAGAATATTACATGCAATCAATAACACAAGGAGTGTACATAGAACAATATCGGACCTCTGAAAAGTATAAGCATGCATATGGACTCAGTACTTGGTTTGGGCCCCTTTTGCCGCAATTACTGCCTCACTGCGGCGTGGCATGGAAGCTATCAGCCGGTGGCACTGCTGAGGTGTCATGGAAGACCAGGGTGCTTCAATAGCGGCCTTCAGCTCTTCTGCATTGTTCGGTCTCATGTCTCTCATCTTTCTCTTGGCAATGTCCCATAGATTCTCTATGGGGTTCAGGTCAGGCGAGTTTGCTGGTCAATCAAGCACAGTAATCCCACAGTCATTGAACCAGGCTTCGGTGCTTTTGGCAGTGTGGGCAGGTACCAAGTCCTGCTGGAAAATTAAGTCAGCATCCCCATAAAGCTTGTCTGTGGAAGGAAGCATGAAATGCTCCAAAATCTCCTGGTGGATGGCTGCGACTGTTGACCCTGGACTTAATGAAGCACAGTGGACCAACATCAGCAGATGACATGGCTCTCCAAATTAACACAGACTGTGGAAACTTCACACTGGACTTCAAGCATCTTGCAGTGTGTGCCTCTCCATTCTTCCTCCAGACTCTGGGTCCTTGGTTTCCAAATGAGATACAAAAGTTGCTCTCATCATAAAAGAGGACTTTGGACCACTGAGCAACAGACCAGGTCTGTTTTTCTTTAGCCCAGGTAAGACGCTTCTGAAGTTGTTTGTTGTTCAGGAGCGGCTTGACAAGAGGAATACGACATCTAAAGCCCATGACCAGGATCCGTCTGTGTGTGGTGGCTCTTGATGCAGTGACTCCAGCCTCAGTCCACTCCTTGTGAAAGTCCCCAACACTTTTGTATGGCCTTTTCCTGACAATCCTCTCCAGTAGGGGTGCACCGAAATTCCGGCGGCCGAAAGTATCTGCCGAAAATGGACCTAATCCATTTCGGCCGATATTGGCACATATCTGCAGAAAATGCTGGGCTGTCGGGTGGCGCTGACTGGCGGGCGGCTGGCGAGGGAGCACTTCCTCTGAGCTGTCTGCTCAACTCCCTCGCGCGCCGCAGTGTGAGGCTGGGAGCCGGAATATGACGTCATATTTCGGCTACCGGCCTCACTCTGAGGCGCGCGAGGGAGCTGAGCAGACAGCTCAGAGGAAGTGCTCCCTCGCCAGCCGCCCGCCAGTCAGTGCCGCCCGACCGCCCAGCAGCCAGGGGAAGAGACACCCCGACCGCCCAGCAGCCAGGGGAAGAGACACCCCGACCGCCCAGCAGCCAGGGGAAGAGACACCCCGACCGCCCAGCAGCCAGGGTAGAGACCCCCCCCCCCCAGCAGCCAGGGGAAGAGACCCCCACCCCCCAGCAGCCACGGGAAGAGACCCCCCCCCCAGCATTCCCAAAGGTGGGGGGGGGTGTTAAATAAATTTTAAAAAAGTGTTAATGTGTGTGTCTGTTAGTGTGTGTCTGTTAGTGTGTTTGCCTGTGAGTGAGTGTGTCTGTGAGTGAGTGTGTCTGTTAGTGTGTTTGCCTGTTAGTGTGTGTGTCTGTTAGTGAGTGTGTGTGTCTGTTAGTGTTTGCCTGTGAGTGTGTGTCTGTTAGTGTGTGTGTTTGCCTGTGATTGTGTCTGCTAGTTTGTGTCTGCAAGTGAGTGTGTGTCTGTTAGTGAGTGTGTTTGTCTGTTAGTGAGTGTGAGTGTGTCTGTTAGTGAGTGTGAGTGTTAGTGTGTGTGTGTTTCTGTTAGTGTGTGTGTGTTTCTGTTAGTGTGTGTGTGTGTGTCTGTTAGTGTGTGTGTGTGTCTGTTAGTGTGTGTGTGTGTCTGTTAGTGTGTGTGTGTTTCTGTTAGCTAGTGTGTGTGTTTCTGTTAGCTAGTGTGTGTGTTTCTGTTAGCTAGTGTGTGTGTGTGTGTGTATTTAGAATGCGGGGTGGGGGGAAAGGTTGGGTGGGGGTGGCGCGGGAGGGGAGGGGGGGGGGGGCGCCTGAGTTTTGTCCTGCCTAGGGCAGCACAAAACCAGTATACACCACTGCCCAGTAGCTCACCATCTGCCCTGGTACCGCTGTGAGAAGACCGCACACTGCTGCCGCGCAACCTTCTAACCGGAAGTGCCAGACGTGCCGTGAGAGCAGTGGGGCAGCCTGCTGTAAAACTACCCACATCGCCTGCGGTAAGTAATTACATTTAATACAATTAATTGAAGAGATTCACTAAGAATCCCCAATCCTGTGGGAAGCAATCCACTTACACAGAAAGTATTTTCTCTTTTTTTTTTTCTATTGCTATTCGCTATTAAGTGATGATTGCCCTGCTGTACAGGAGGCTAATTGTGTCTTAGATAGCCTCCAGGAAGATAAAGTGTATTGCTCTAACAATTTTCGCGCCCATCCGACATTTTGCCGTTTCTGAAAATAGTGCCATGAGTCTGACTAGTCCTTGCACTCAGACTCAAATGTAAATAAATATAATTAATAAAATATTATATTATAATTTATTTTATTTTTTTCTTTAAATAATGTGACGAAGTGCCCTTCGCCACTTGGGCCTGGAGAGGACTGCTTGCCAGCCTCTTGCCATGTGATTATGGTCCCTGGGAGATTGGGCCCTTTTAAAAAACGTATTCGGCCCTAACAGAGTGCATGTCACTCATTCTGGCCCTTTAAATACAGTGGGGCCATTCGGTACTTGCCCTGTGTGAGCGGTGATACCCCAGATAGCTATGCCATGGAGCCTATTTATATAATGAAAGACTTTAGCTCCATGGCAATTGAACTGTGTGAATAGGATCTGCGCGCTATTCGGTAGTTTTGTGCGCCCAGATCCCAGCTATCTGGGGATATGTGAAATGTCTGTGTGTTATGTGTAAAAGGGGACTTTATGTATTTTAAAGTGTTTTACTGTCTTTGTTTCCCCATGTGCTCAATGGAGTCTGTCTCTGTACTGGGAGGTAATTGGGTTACTTCTCCATTGTGTCTCCAGGAGAGAAGACTCTGTAAAACCGGTCTAAACTGGAAAGCCATGCTGACAGGGGTTTTAAAAGATAATTTACTAACTTTTGAACCCCTGGTCTGATTCATGCCATTTTTTAATATGTTGTTCCCCTGAATGGATTGATTGTGGATATGTATTTTTATGTGAATGTGATGTATGGTTTTAAAGTTACCGAGTATGTGTGGAAACTGTATTTTTACTGTATGTAATAATTATGTTAATTGCTTATCTGAGGGGAGGGGATGTGTGGGTTGTACGGTTACTTGATTGGTTGTTTTATGCCTCCCCCTGGGTGTGTCCTGTATGTGCACAACTGTAATAAAAAGCAGGCTGGGTGAGACCTGAGACCACTGCTTGACCCTCAACACGGAGCCTTGTCTCGTTCTTGGGGGGGATTCACTGTATGCTGTTGGAGACTGATTGCTAGGAGTGTAAGCTGATGTATGCTTTTCCTGTTCGTCTGCTAGCAGCTATTCGTGAGGTTCCAGTTTGGAGTGCTATTTTGTATCCAGTTCGGGAGTTTGGTGTTCTGCAGTAGCTGTGCCTGTGTCTCAGAAAGGGGATTATCACCTAAACAGATTTTAACCCCTTGTCTGCTGAAACGGTCCGTTACAAATAACATACTAAGGCAATAATGCACTAATACCTGGCTAATACCTAATGCACTTATCAGATTTTAAAGGTCTTTTACCCCATCAATTTAGTATTTTTTTTAAACTAACAGCTTTGGGTGGCATTGTGTGTATAATATCTATGTATCTGTTTATATATTTTAAGTCACTTTCCTTTTGTTTTTAATCTATAGCTGAGGCATTGTCCTCTTTCAGTGACTTTACAATGTCGGCGGTTTGGAAATATTTCAAAGTTTCTGATAAAGACACCAAATTTGCTTGTAGTTTTTCATATCATGAAAAAGAATTATATTAATAAAATCATAGAAAAAAAAAAGTATTTTAAAAGTATTTGGGCAAAAAGGCAGTTTCGGTTTTCGGTCAAGGGCATCCTGAATTTTCGGTTTCGGCCCCGAATTTTCATTTCGGTGCACCCCTACTCTCCAGGCTGCGGTAATCCCTGCTTGCTTGTGCACTTTTTTCTTCCACACTTTTCCCTTCCACATAACTTTCTATTAATGTGCTTTGATACAGCACTTTAGGGACATCCAACCTTCTTCGCAATTACTTTTTGAGGCTTTCCCTCCTTATGGAAGGTGTCAATGATGGTCTTCTGCACAACTGTCAGGTCAGCAGTCTTCCCCATGATTGTGATTCCTACTGAACCATACTAAGAGACAATTTAAAGGCTCAGATAATCCTTTTGTGTTATGGCTTACTTAGCTGATTAGAGTGGGACACTGTGAGCCTAGAATATTGCACCTTTTCACAATATTCTAATTTACTGAGATTGTGGATTTGGGGTTTTCATGAGCTTTAAGCCATAATCATCGCACTTATGACAAATCACGGCCTGAACTATCTTGCTTTGCATGTAATGCGTCTATCTCATATATTAGTTTCCCCTTTTACGTTGCATTACGTAAATAAATGAGCTTTTGCACGATATTCTAATTTTTCGAGTATCACCTGTATATGGATATTGATCCATGATAACTTATGTTGGGCTCCTGTCTGGCACTCTACAAGCAGTTAAGAATAAAACTGATTTCTAGATAAAAGTGCCTCTTTTTTTTTTTGGGACACATTGATATTAAAATATTGCAGGGGCCTTTTGTGAACGTGTTTCCCTATACATTTAATTTTATTTCCTGATGAAATGGCATGTGTAGTCAAAACCATAATATCAACTGCAGTGTTTAAGGAGACATTATCATAAATTTTTTAATGTCTTTATGTTATTATATACCAACTAGTTTTATCCCACAATCATGTATTCCTGACCCTATGTTGTCAAAACTACCATCTACCCCTTCCCAAATATAGTTAAATATGACTTTTATACCCTGCTGCTGCTGGCTCTGCCCCTGATCTGCCTGCTTGGCTGACATCGTCGGACGTGTGGATCAAAGCCAATCACAATGCTTTCTCATAGGATTGGCTAAGACTGTCAAGGCAGCAGATCAGGGGCAGAAATAGCAAAAGCCAAACACAGCCCTGGCCAATCAGCATCTTCCCATAGAGATGAATTGAATTAATGCAAGTCTATGTTGAATGTTCAGTGTCTGCAAGCAGAGGGAGGAAACACTGAATGCCAGTCACACTATGCAGCACTGCCCCAGGAAGCTCCTCTAGTAGCCATCTAAGGAGTGGCCAGTGGAGGTATCCCTAGGCTGTAATGTAAACACTGCATTTTCTCTGAAAAGACCGTGTTTACTGCAAAAAGCCTGAAGGGAATGACTATACTCACCAGAACAAATACAATAAGCTGTAGTTGTTCTGGTGATTATAGTGTTAATTTATTTATTTTTAAGAAAATATATCTTTCCTTCTCCCTCTATTTGACAGTCATCTTTATGCACCTTTGTTCAGTATGTCTGTTATCCGACCCTATGCGTACTGTTTTAACCATGTTTTCAAAATATCCAGAGAGAAAATCCTTTAGGCAGAAAGAGCACATGCTATTGAACAGACAGGATATTTTATCTTATATATTTTATCCGTTATCTTCACCAATACTCACTATTTTGCTACTGTCTGCCTAACTAAAGATGCATAAAGACATAAAGAAATGCAGTGGTTAAGTTAGTGTTGTGCCCTGTTTGCCGTTTGACTTCTTACCTGGGGTCCACCCTCCATGTGCCGGTCCTGCTGGAAGCTCATTGGCTGAAAGTGAACGAGCTGGCTTTGTACTGCAGGGCTTAGCTTAGAAGAGCTAAAGGAAGCTCTTAGCTTGATCTGCTGGCTCTTCACACATGAACACGAAAGGCAGAGACAGGAACATGGCTGACTCCATGTAATGCATCAAACCATTAGCAATGGTTTAATAATTAACAGTGTGCTGTAGTGGTTATAGTGCTTGGAGTGCTTATTTAAATAAAAATATGGTATATTATATTTAACATAAAGATTACTTTAACATATAAAAAAATGATATATTTGCAGTACCAGAACCTTTTTCCACATACTGGCAGAGACGTAGTGTGACTGCCCTCCTCTGCCCACAGTATGCAGCATGATCTAATTCCCATGCATGCTCAATACAGATCAGTACTACGCGGTCACGTGGCATCCTTAATAGACTCCCCATGACGGCTATACTACCCTATGAATATCCTTCAATCCTCCAATTATCAATTGACAGTTTGCTGGAGTGGATCAGTAGTGAGGGGGAGAACTCTGAGGGTTAAAAAAAATCTGAACTATCTGCCCGCTGATAAGATTTCAGATAGCGGAAGGACGGGGGGCAAAGTGGTCCGGTGCTGGAACAGTTCATGAACAGTTGAATCCCAAATTCTGTGTTCCGCCACCAAAGTTGTTTATGAATGGGTAGCTACTGATTGACATTAGCCAGGGAATTAGAAATCCGGTGCTGGAGAACAGTTTAACCCCTTCATGTAAGAAAGCATCTGTGGACATCCCGGCATCGTAACAACTTTATTTAGATTGTCATTATGTTGCCGCAGTGTTCCTTTACGCAGTAGCTGTATAACTGTAAAGGATTTTCAACATCTCATTAAAATACACAAATAGTGCATGATTTTAACTAAATAAGTTGTTGTGTTTACTGTTGCATTGTAATCAATTTTTTTGCTTATTGCAGGCATATAAATTGGCAATTCAGGATTTAAACAAAGCGGCTGAGTTGGATCCATCCTGTTCTCTAGTGTATTACAACAGAGGCGTTTGCTACCATCAGAGTAAGCTGTATGACAAGGTACGGAAAGGTCTTTATTGATTGCTTCACTGCACCTTGAAATGAATTTAAGAGATATAAACTTTGTTACACTTACTACAAGCGTGAGTTACGCAGAAATACATTATACTAATATATTCAGGGCCAGTACAAACCATTATCTGGAAATCTATTCATAAACAGGGTATACATAGGACAAAGGGTCACGCATTTAGGCTGGAAGAAAGGAGATTTCATCTAACGCAATGAAAAGTTTGTTTTACAGTAAGAACTAGAAGGATTCTCTGCCTGAAGAGGTGGTTTTATCAGAGTCCATACAGATGTTTAAACTGCAATTGGATAAATACTTCCAAAAACATAACATACAGGGATATAATTTCTAATTAGTGGGGTAATAGCTGCTTGATCCAAGGAGACATCTGACTGCCATTTTGGGGTCAAGAAGGAATTTTTTCCTAGTTTGTTGCAAAATTGGAAGCGCTTCAGACTGTTTTTTTTTGCCTTCTTTTGGATCAACAGCAAAACCATATGTGAGGAAGGCTGAACTTGATGGATGCAAGTCTCTTTTCAGCTATGTAACTATGTAACACGTTAAAACTACTCATGAACAAATATAATATAACAGCCCACAAATACACAAATACGTTGCAAAGCAACTGCAGGACCCGTAAATAACACAATATGTACAATACGGCAACATTCACAACTCAATTAAACAAATTAAATAGTACCGTCAAGGCAAGGGACTTAAAGATCCTATTTTGGCACACTACTACTAAAAGATTGTGCCTACCCCTGTACTAACTAAATATGTATTTCACTGATTATCAGAGCTGCTCTTATACAACATAGGGGGTCAATCATTAAATCGTCACACTAAGCACTAAAAGTACTACAATTCATTGTACTTTTTATTTTGCAAAGTGATTGTGGGTGGTGTCTCCCGTTTTGACTCAAATCCTTTAATCGATTTTGATAAATATATGGGCTCTCCAAAGCCTACATGTGGCCCCTTGGCTGTCACTCTAAGTGACATTCCACATTATCCTGTTAAACTTTGGTCAGAATTGATAACTGACAGCACTGTTCTAACCGACCCCTACTGCTCTCAGCCTATCATGCTGCCCAAAGTTACAGTTCAACTCCACATTAACAAGGCTGGGCTGTAGGCATTGGGAGAGATCCAGTTTTTTTTTAAACTTCTTAAAAAATGGTTCCACCCAAACTGGGGAAAGAGCATCTAAATACTATTTGCATCATTAATACTGCAATAGGCTGCAGTGGTCATAAGACATGGAATACAAACATACAAAAAACAAACAAACAACATATTCCTCACTACTCTTGGGTGGCAGCAATGACTATAGTACCCATGGACCCTAATACATACAATAAAAACCAAAGAAAAGAGTTACTTGCGCACTAGCCCAAATCCCTATGCATATTTAAATAAACTCTAATTGCCATTTAAGTGTAAGCTCACTTGCCATGTCAAAGCAAAAACTCTAGGCGAGTCCTACACTTACATTTTTCCTTGCTGTCCTAAAGTAGAAGATAAAATCTCTAATGAGACAGAGAGGGGTACCTTTCTAAACCTCTATCAACCCTTAATAGGGAACACGTGGGCGTCAGCATTGTAACATGGCTGTGTAACACAAAAGCAAATACAAACATACAAAATGAATCCCTGTGCTAGAGCTGCCACTACTTCTTGGTGACCACTTTAAGCGAGATGCTTGTCTTAATTCATATCTGCAATTTCTACAAATATTTTGTAAACACAGTATGGGTACCAAGATGGAGGCTAGCCCCAAATGTGAAAAGTGACCTCAAAGAGGTTTGGAGTCTTCTTCCACTATAATGATGCATCTCAATATTCATCATCCATTCTAGGCCATCTGGGGGTAAATCGGATATGATGTAAAACTCATAATTTAAGTGATCACTGGTTTAAAGAAAACAAAAACAAACAACAAATCTAAATCTCTGAAAACATGTTACCACCATACTGAAAGTTCACTTGGTTACAGATTAATTCAATGTGACTAGATGGATTTGTGTTCATTGTTGTTACATCTTTCAGGCCCTCACAGATTATGGCATTGTGCTACTTCTGGGAGGATGGAAGGAAACGGAGATCAAGGTCCTGGTGAACCGTGGCTTACTTTATTATGAACTTTGTGACTATGCAAATGCTTTAGAGGTGAGGTAGTGCTTTAGTTTATTAAATGTCTGAAAACCAGCATTGTACCTTGAGGACAGAGTTAAATGAAACATTGGGGTTCATCTACTGAACAACAATTTGCAGTGAATGAATTTCATATTTTAGGATAAAATAAAAGTATTGTGACAATGCTCCAGCTAAACTTTGGGTTTCAATTGACTGTTTAGTAAATAATACCTTAGTTATATTCACATAAGATTAGTCTGTCATTGCTTTGGGCACCAAGCATGGACTATAATTATAATTTTAAATTATTTAGCCAAAAAGCATACAAATAGTTTCAGAGTATGCCTTGCAAGAAAAGGAATACTCCAAATATACTGCAGGACAGTATAATAAAATAATACAGTGCTTTATCCATGGTTTGGCCAGTATTGACAGCCCCTGTCTGTTTCCACACTGCCCTCAGTACTCATTTCTTTCCAGATGTAACTGAAATCATCCAAAATATCCATAACTGGTGCTGTTATTCAGTGCATTACCCCCATCCATTTCATTTCTATTCTTCTAATCCATCATCTTCTTAGCACTTTTCCCCCCCAAACACCTTCCATTCAAACTGAAGCTTCAATCTCTTCAATATCAGAACATTTGAGCACTCTTTATTTTGTTCTACCCTACATACCTACTACATCCTTATTGCCAGGCTTGGCTGCTGGCCTTCCCCAATACACAGGGCAGAGTTGGCAGTTTGTGTTCTGGAGTACATTAATATGTAACAAACTGCCCAGGTACCGTTTTCCAAACCTTATTGTTATATAGGGGTTAATCTGCCGCGGCGTTACATTTTTAGTGGGCCCAAAGCAATATAAATATTTTCATTAACCCATGTATATCCTAAACCTGCTTTATATACTTTATATCATAATACAATATACTCAGGGATCTATTCAATGAATGAGGAGTTTAATGGACATGACAATGGATCTGTACATTGTTTGGCCCAGGATAATTTGTACTGATTTCAATGTTTTATTAGATTACCATGTTTGCCCTTTTTTGTCCCTCCTTCTTTATACATTTTGAGCTTTCTGGTCACCTCTGTTGTATTTAGCCTTCTACGTTTTATGACTTCCATTTCTCCATGCCTGACATACAATGACAAACATAAACAACATAATAGTATTTACCCATTAGTTTGGGTATATAAGGCTATTCCATAGCTAGTCCAGGTTTTTACATAAATAATAGACAAAGCACACCCCACCTTAAATTCAAAATTCTGGGCACTGCTTTCAAAATTGTGGAATGACCAAGGATACACAGAGACACTGTACTAATATATTGATCATCCAAAATGCAAGTATTCAGTACCAATGATATTGTATAGGATGGATTTAAAGTACTCAATGTAAAAATCCATCCAAACTTCTTCACGCAAGCGTCGACAGTTCCATACCAATATCCATAACTAGACAGTGTTAATGTGACCATTAACAAGCCCAATGACATCATTTTGTAAAATGTACCACCTCGCAACTTGCAGAACTTACACGATCTGCTCTTAATGTCTTGGTGCCAGATACCACAGGACACGTTCAGAGGTCTTGTGGAGTTCATGTCTTGATGCATCAGAGCTGTTTTGGCAGCACGAGGGGGGACCTATATGATATTAGGCAGGTGGTTTTAATGTTGGGGTTGATCAGTGTGTATCTGTGAGATACTTGTATTGACGGCGTTGACATTCCAACACAATCAAAAGGCACACAGTAAAGTAGATTATAAGAAGTGTTTACAATCTTCTCAGTCTCTCCTTGCTGCTCTACACATCTACTGGCCACCAATCTTAGCTAACTCCTTACACAACCTCCTCATCTCCCACTAGACATCTGCCCCCTGTCTCACTCTCTCCATTGCTGGAGCGACCTTCCTGGAACTCACTATAGACACACTCAATATAGTGAGCGAGCACATTCTTCTTTAGATGGATAGGTATTCTCATTTAAATGCATTAACAGTAGCTAATCTATTGATTGGATTTTTGCAACAGGATTTTAAATCTGTGGCTACAAAAACTCCTGAGGACATCAAGATTCATCAAGTCATAGGAAACTGCTACCATAGGTAAGTAATGAAACAGAGATAAACTGCTGCAGCTGCCACATCTGCGTAATGTTTACCAGTCACGCATAAAATCAAAGTCTTCAGGGAACACTTATATTAATAAGAAGTATAATTTTAATGTTAGAGTCCCGTTCTTTATTTACTGGGCCCCTTTTCCTATCTCTATATAAAAAGTAGTTAAACTTACCTGTAATTAGACTTGAGCACAGCAGAAACATTTAGTTTGGGAGATTTAAAAAAAAAAAAAAAAACATGCACAAAAACCCTGTTTCATTCAGTCGACCAGATTTCGTCAACACAGCTGTTTGGCTCATCTTAATATTGTCAATGTAAACAATTCAGGAAAACCTATTCGGATACATCAAATAGGGCGTGTAAAGTGTGCCCATCACTGTACTGGAAAATGTATACATAATATGTATGCATATTGCGCAGTACAGTATCTGACAGGATCATTCATCCATACACAGGCACCTTGGGTCAATCAGTGCCTGAAAACAAACAGTTATAGGGTCATTCACCATCATTCTAAGTGAAGATCAAATTTAAGGACGTCCTAGCTGAACTGCAAAACAATCTATAAGCCAGCTATGTCTGCATTTCAAACACTTTGCCCTTAAATTTCCCCCTTAAAAGGAATTAAAACTCCCTTTATTTTCAGCGCCATGCAGGTCTGCCGGCGCTGACTCCGCCCCTGTTTTGGCTAGTCAGTACCTCCTCATAGAGATTCATTGAATCAATGCAGTTCTATGATGAAAACTCAGCGTCTCTGAACGGCAGGGATGCCTACTGAGCCAGGAAGCGTCTGAGTGGCCACTTGGAGGTGTCCCTAGGGGCAATGTTAACACAGCATTTGCTCTGAAAAGGCAGTGTTTGCATAAAACTGCCTGAAGGCAATGATTATGCTCACCATAACAGCTACATTAAGCTATAGTTGCTTGGTGACTCTAGTGTCCCTTTAAATTAAAAAAAATAACTAGGGAAAAAAAAAGCAGAAATTCTGACTCACTCGCAACTAAATCACATGGGATAACATTACATGCTTATCTGGTAAATTGTAACAATGGGATTTAGTTACAGGAATGGGCATATAATGTTTGGAATTCAGGGAATAAATTAAGCTTTAGGAAGGGTGGAGAGAACTGGACTCTCGTAGAATAATTTGCTATGTTTGGGGTGATCTAATCACCAAAACACTTTAACCTCCATCCTTAAGGGGTTCAGGTATTGTCCAGCTTATCTAACCAAAACAAAACCTAGAATTTGTGCTGTTTCTTTCACCGTAATTTAAGGATTTCTTTTTAAATGCCCCCCATAAGTATTGTATATTGTTGTTTTTAACGGGAGAAATGGCTTTCTTGAAATATCCGTTTTGTATACCTGATACACTAAGTGTAAATAACATGGTAAAAAGGAGGGGGGCGGAGGGATAGAAAAATAAACACATTTCCACAATTTTTCTTATAATAATTTTTACACATCAAATGCAACTAAAGAAACATAACTCACATAGATTCATGTATCAGTCCTGGTTATCAAATGCCTCATATGTCTAGGATGTAAATTAAAGGGACACTATAGTGACTAGAACAACTACAGCTTAATGTAGTGGTTCTGTTGTGTATAGTGTGTTTATAGTGTGTTTAGTTAGTACTCTAGCATCACGCCAGTAATAGTGTACGAATACTGATTTGATGTTAAATTGTATTTTACTTGCTAATCTAATATTCTTATCATATAATGTTGCACTTTGAAAGAAAGACGGGATAAAATAGAAAAAGTAAATAAGGGTTATCTCACAGTATATGAAACACTGAATAATAAACAATGCACAAAAATTACTATAGTTTCTGTAAACCATAAACCATACATTTCATGAATTGTTTGGCTTCAAAATCACAAAGTGAAGATTGTTTCTGTTTTCTTCTTCAAGAAAAATCTAAAATCGTAGAACTGCTAAATAATATAAAATGTAATCTAGATGGGACGTTAATTCGGTTTAAATGTAACTTGTATGTAAGTACGGTAAGTGTATATGAGTCCTGTATCTAGGTGTGAGTAAGGTTGATCTAAGTAATATGGATAGATGCAGCATACATATGGAGGGGTGGGAATAATTAGTCATGTAATCCAGTTGCATTTAAATTCTGAGTTGTGAAACAGACCCACAGTAAGTTGTTTAGTGTGAAGACATTGCGTATACCAGTGCAGTGTTGGCTCTTAATTAAATGTTCCCCAAAATTCTCCCAGTGTATTCTGAAGGAACTGTATGGGTACCATAACAACTTAATTGAAATGATTTTATATTGGTGCCCAGTGGTCACTGGCTCTTTCTTACTTGAAGGGGTTAAACTGTTTATGAAACTGCAAACTGCACCAATGACTTCTGGGTAATTCTGGCTCATTCAGTTCCTTTAATTATAACTATGTGACACCTGAATGAGCTAGCTAAAAGGGCAATCTAAGCACCAAATTAACTTTCGCTTTTTGTATAGACCAATGGTCATTCCCTAATTCTTTTTCATTTAAGAGTTTGCTTATACAGCCCTAGCCGCACCTCTCCTAGCTTTGACTCACACAGCCTCCCTAGTCACTCTTTAGAAAAACAGGTCTACATTTTAAACGTCTTGTTTTACACAGTGTGTTTAATGTAGAAGTTCTTATCTCCTGCTCTGTTGATTGCCAGCAGCAGCCTTCTGTGTGTGAGTAAAGTTCAATTAACAGAGCAGGGAATAAGCGTTTTTTGAGTAAAATCACTGCATAACAAGATCTGTGTGTGTGTGTGTGTGTGTGTGTGTGTGTGTGTGTGTGTGTGTGTGTGTGTGTGGGGGGGGGGGGGGTGTAACTACTTTTTTTTAAAGGAGGGGTGGTTATGGCTGCATAAACAAAGTGATTTAACTTCTAAATAGCTGAGAACTGATTTATGACACTGCTCATTAAGCTACATTTGTTTTTGTGTTTATAGCAACCCCGTAAAAATGGGTTGCCAAGTTAGAAAGGTTAACAACCACTGCTGTAATGAATATTTGCAACCAGAAAAGTTGATCATATACCCATCATTCCTCTCAGGCTGCAGGAGTACAAAGAAGCTGTTCAAGCATTTAACCAGATGCTGAAATTAAATCCATTGTCACCTGAAGCATACATTGGTCGTGGAAATGCTTATCTTGAATATGGTCACACGAACGCCACAAAGCACGCTCTGCGAGATTTTATTAAGGCTCTCCATTTAAGTCCCAAGTGTATTGCAGCTCGGATTTGTCTGGGTTACAATTTACAGGTACGTTGTGACAATTTTTCCAATCACATTAACACTTGGTTCACGCAATATTAATCCCTTCAGTAGAAATTAAATATAATGGGTATGAGTCAGTATGTACAATAAGTATATTACCTAGTGTCATAACTGGAATTAGGTGGACTACACAAAAGAACATGAATGAGCCCTGAGGAGGGGGAAACTCCCATACCTATAATATATAATATCCAGTGTGACACGAGGCCCCTCTTGACGATGAGGGTGTGTTGGTGAAGAAAGATGATGGTATGAAACTTCCCATGGTTCCATGTAGCCCTCTCATTGGGTCTGCTGTGCCAGTCAGGCAGCTGGAAAGTGCAGGCAGTGATAGTCCCTGTTGTGATATGAGTAACCCATTAGTTGGGGGAGTGGAACATCTGGCACATCTGTCCAGAAAAGTGCACTTATAGGAGCACCTAAGATACTGCACAGCACCCCCAGGCCTCTGGTAGAAAATGAAGAACACACACATTACCACATGGAAAGGTTGAAAAAAGTATACATAAAATATACAGAGCCCTGATAGTCTAGGAATGATGATGTACACTCTGTAGACTTAAGGTGGTGCAACCAAAAATGATAAGTCCTACGCTCAATAGGCTTAAATGACAACTGGCACCTCAAAATAATTTTATACTATAATATGATGAGTATTGCAGCTTACAATCTGGCCCATGGCAGCGCACTTTGAGAGACTGAGGACAGCAATATAAAATGCCACATGCATTGAGCCTCAGCTGCCAGTTAGTGCAGGTCCATGGTAATGCTGTGTGGAAGAAGCGATATCCTCCAGCTCTGCTGCCTGAGAGCATGTTATAAAGGGCAC
The DNA here is from genome assembly GCF_036172605.1 of Pelobates fuscus. Classification (NCBI taxonomy): domain Eukaryota; kingdom Metazoa; phylum Chordata; class Amphibia; order Anura; family Pelobatidae; genus Pelobates; species Pelobates fuscus. The sequence continues at coordinate 23,577,351 of NC_086329.1, read as the reverse complement.
TCTGTCATGCCGCTGGCTAATTCAGTCTGGTTCTGGGTGATATTGTTATCGCCCCAACAAGGCAAGTAAGCACTACACGGTTTCATGCAGGCCACTGAGCTGGACCGGGCACTTTACCAGGGTACTGCCTGTAACCCCCTGTTGGTGGCACTGCTTATATGGTTTAAAAATAATACCTCCTCTATAGAGAAGGTGAAGAGTGATTCAGAGGCTTCATAACGTCTTATCCTGTCCTTTGCACACTAGAAGTCTTAGAATTGAGAAAAGAATGAGACACGGGACCTTCACAATGTCACGATATTATAGTACTAGGAATACAAATATGTATTATGCTCCCCCCCTGGCTCCCCTCCCTGGCAGTGTAGGGGGTTAATAAACCCTTACTGTACTTACCTTATTCCAGCACCGATATCCTTTGGCGCTGGGTCAGAGCTCCGCCTTTACCCGATGTCACCCAACAGGATGCTCTTGCGTGGAGAGCGCATTTGACCCTCCCAATAAAACAGCACTGCGCAATGCTTTCCTTTAGGGATTTAACAGACACTGGGTGTCCTCATGCAGACCGTGTCACCAAAAGTCAGCTAGCCACCAGGAAGTGCCTTTAGTGACTGTCTGACTGATAGCAACTACAGGCAGTCTTAGTCCTGCAATGTAATTATTGCAGTTTCTGGGTGTCTACAGTGTCCCTTTAAGGGCATTTATTTACTTCTATTTTCAGGTGTTCTATCAAAATTCCCTACCCTGTGAATATCCCCTACCCTGGTAACATCCGGTGAGGGGAATCAGCTGGATCCTGTGCTCCACATGCGTGCTAGCACTCCAGCTGGGGTAGGGAAATCTGATAGAGGCTCTGAGCATGTCCTGGGAACTCCTCCACAGCAAGGTCCTGGAAGGTAAGTAACACAGCAAGGTACTGGAAGGTAAGTAAAGCTAATTTTACACTTTCATTATAGTTAGTAAATTCAATAAGCTTAGTATATGGGACAGTTAGGGTAAATGTTAGGGTTCAAATTAGGGTGAGATTTAGGGGGTTGTTTTTATGAAGTGATTTTTCACATTACGGGAATGACATTAAATACTGAATTATGTCAAACTTTATTCTAACCATTAGGGTAAGGAATAGAATAAAGTGGGAGAGAGGTTAAAATATCTTACCCGGGGGAGCTGCGGACGATAAGTCCTGCACTGAGCATATTGAGACCGACCCCCCACCCGTTCCAGCGCTATGGGGAACGCAGATAGGTTACCCTTCCCCAGAGCGCCTTCCAGCCAACCTGGGCCTGTATGATGATGACGATTGACCACTGCGACTAAGTGACAGCTACTCGCTACCCAAACCTTGGGCAGTTGCCCCACTCTGTGCTGAGCAGACACACCCAGACGTTACAACCCTGAGACAGACAGAGAAAATTAAGCAATAGCGTGCCCAGGGGGATACGTGACATGAATGTGTAGTGTTGCATAAGTGTCTTATTTTCTCACATCTAACATAATATGCTGTTTCACTTTACAAAACAAAAAAGAGGCATGTTTAATCTCTCAGTGACTCCGTACAATTGGTTGATGTAACTTTAAAGTCCTATTGAGCTACAAATGCTTCCTTGTCAACAAATGATATTGCTCGTGTGATGCCACATTTACGCTTGTATTGACAATGTCACAATTGTACTGTTGTAATACATGTTCCATTTATGCTTCAATAAAAAACAAAGATTGACAAAAAAAAAAAAATATCTTACAGTCCCATGTCCTAAGCTTATTGAATGCACTAACTATAATGAAAGTGTAAAACTAGCTTTACTTACCTTCCATGACCCTGCTGTGGAGGTACTCCTCCACAGAGCCTCTATCAGATTTTCCTACTCCAGCTGGAGTGCTCGCATGTGCAGCACAGACTCCAGCTGGTTCCCCTCCTTGGAAGTGACCTGTATCGGGGATTTTCACGGGTAGGGAAATTTGATAGAACACCGAAAGTGGGTCCTCTTTCTTATGCATCAATTAGTTAATGAAAAACATCAACATCTACTGGCTTCTCTTTGTGGGCACCAAATCAGCAGCAGTCACTATGCTGTGCATCCTGCGATGGTGTTGTGGTGGCATGCATCCCAACCGAAGCAAAAAATAAATAAAAAGATTTGCCTGATGTGCCATGTAACTGGAAGGAGACAAAACAGGCAGCCTATTCCAGATCCTCTTCAGGATAGAAAGTGAAGCCAATACATGGTTAATAAATCTAAAATAAGGTCTATTATCAAGGTGACGTGTGTGCTTAGGAAAACAGAAACATAACATGTAGCTTTGCCTGCATTCTGTATGGAGGACATGGGTATCAGTTTCTTATGCTAATCGTAATGGAGAATTAAGAAGAAGCAGACGCTTTGCTTGGAGAGGTTTCCTGGCTGTCATGATGACTGGGACGGAGAAAAATCCACACACAAAAAAAACAACACCACCACCACTTTAGCTTAAAGGGACACTATAGTGCTCTAAAACTGATTTACATTGCAGGACTAAATGTGAGAGGGACACTGCACCCAGACCACTTCAATGAGCTGAAATGGTCTGGGTGTCTATAGTGTCCCCTTTAAATTACAGCTCACAGGATTATGCCACGGATAGAGATATTGGAAAAAAATGAAACCAAAATGTTGTTGCATGCAACAAAGGAGTATAAATGATTAAAATAGCCACTGTCAAAGACGAACAATGGTAGCCACACAAACCTGATCACAACAGAGAACAGAAAGTAAGCTCTCACAGTAACAGATTGGAAGTGAATAGTATGAGAGAGATTGCAGTGAATTTCTTAGAAACTACCTGGCTGTGTGCTAATTGCACCCTATAATGATACAGAGAATGCTTGCCAAGAATTACAGTTAAATAATGACACAGACTGCAGGAATAGATGATGCTAGGAGTACCTATGTTCTTAATAAATATTGTATCTCCTGCTGTCTAACTTAAAATAAAGAATGGGACAAATAATAATAATGACACATTGCTCGTGGGCAGCAAAGTACTGGCAGATATCAAATAATGGAGTCCAACGGTACTATTCGCAAATGGAGCAGAGCACAGCGCTTGAGAAAAATGAGAACAATAAATGTGGCATTGAGGAGAATGCAGACAGGGTTAGTTTGGTACATTTTTATGCAGAAAAAATACAAACATCTCTGGCTTAGAAATGATTCTTCATGATTTAAGTTATCTGGGTAGATTATTATTAAAACAAATAGTCGAGCGTTCTGTGAGCAGAACTACACGTTATACATGACTACCTAGAGCAGCATTTCTCTAGCTGTAGAATCCTTCCGTTTATGTCTTTCACAGAGAATAATTAGACAAAACCCACCCGGCACCAGTGATAATGTGCACGGAATTCATGCTTTCAAAGACTGCCTGCTGTATAAGGCACAATTAGAATAAAAGGTAGGATTTGATAAAAAGGCATTCACAATAAAAATATTTCTACATTCATTTAACCTCAACTGCAACTACATACCATTTATACTTTAACGAAGACCCGGAACATTACTTAGCATGTAAAAAGACAGAGAAACCCATTATTTTCCTGTATGAATTAAGGAAGAACACACAACCAAACTGTTAGAGTAGCCATTTTGAGGATTACGTTCCCATGGTTACTTGTCCACAAGTTGGGATGCAACTGCTGACAAGTGCATCTCAAGGCAATTCCCTGTGAATTGCAAACTGACATGCGCCACTTGTGGTAATGTATTCTCTAGTAATCAAATCTTTGACCCATTGTACAAGGCACTTGAATACATTTTTTACTTGAAAAAAATATGACAGTGGGGGAGAGGTGGGGGGGTGGGGGTTGGACCGCCATGCTGACCGGTCGCATACAGGAGAGGCTCTGGAGAAATCTGGCCTCTTAGGCTATAATTTGCAGCTCTGGTACAGAAAATGAGCCTACAAGACATCCACATGGCGGTGAAAGAGGTGGCAGAACCCGAGATAGGGAGTTTTGAATCCCCGGAGGGAAGCACGAAGCTTCGGAGGTTGCGCCCGACTCGGGAGGATAGCGGAGTGGACAGCCGCTGCCCTGCCTCTTTTCCCATCTACCACTTAGATGCCTGCCGTTCCTGTTTCCCCACCTGTGGGCCCTGGGGGTTATCCCGGTCCCCACTGAGGAGAGTTTGAGATGTGGGGAGACTAGGTGGCCCTGAACTCACAAGGCCTACCTTACAAGATGGCGGCGGCTCCGAGCGCATTACTAACGGCTCATGCTTTATGGAGCTCCAGTGGGGAGAAGTCACACCACGAAGACCACAAACCAAGTCCAGCGGCGAGCCCACTGTTTATGTCCGCTGGGGAGAGCTCACGACTGTGAGAGTTAATGGATCCTCGGTCTGAAACACACGACCCCTGGAGTGGAGTTGGGAATACACGCAAAGTGGATCCACACGGCAAACAGCTACTAAGCCTGCCAAGCATTGCAGTCAGATGACTAACAGGCCTGGAAAGGGAAGCTCTAACGCCACCCAGATTAGTCCCTGGGGATACCTGCAAGAGACTGTGGACTTATATCATTTTGCCTATTCAGACCCGCTGTATCATCGCTTAACAGACTATAAGTCTCCAGCGACTCTATCAAGGCAATCTATGTAAACACAGAGGCACTCACAGCCTAACAAAGCAAGGGATATACAAGAGTCTGCAGCGTTTAGGTTACCACTTGCAGGAAAATAATCCTAACTTCTCTGACACCCACTGAAGCCACTTTGTTTTCCCTAACCACTTCTCCTGCTTAGTCTCGCACAGCTTTATGTGATATTACAGCGATCTGCTCAGCTCCAGTGATCCTTACAATATATTCTGTCTGCCTAGCATGTAAAACAACGTTTATTACTTAGACAGTTCCAACCGTGTCTTGCCTATCGTCACTGCAGCGTATACACAAGAGTTAGACATGTTTTCCTAACATGATTATTCTTTATCAAAACATTGTGCAGAATTGCCAAATGCCATTTCACTATATTGTCATGTAACACATGTTGCCTGCTAATGCTGTTGTGGCACTGCAGGCCAGCCTGTATCTTTACTTGCACAGCAAAAATAAAAAAATTACAAAATATGACGGTACTTGTGGCGTGTTTTTTTTTTTTTCACGTTAAAAAAAACCAAAACAAAACCCTTACTTTATTTAACCCCTTAAGACCGCAGCCAAATGTACAAGTTGTGATCCAAAAAAACGTAAACAAAACCTGGCATTTGCGCTATATGTCTGTCCAACCATAATTCACCTCTTTCATATTAAATGCACCCCCCATTATTATATATCATTTTATTCAGGGGAAACGGGGCTTTCGTTTAACATCAAATATTTAGGTATGGAACATAATTTAATATGAAAAAAATATTTAAAAAATGGGAGAAAATAAGAATTTTTTACATTTTTTTAGTTCTACGTGACATTCTAACTGTGAATGTCATAATACTGTTTGCTTTTACTGCAATACAATACACATATTTGTATTCAGCGATGTCTCGCGTGTAAAACAGTACCCCATATGTACAGGTTTTATGGTGTTTTGGGAAGTTACAGGGTCAAATATAGCGTGTTACATATTTCAGTTTTTTTACATTGAAATTCGCCAGATTGGTTACGTTGCCTTTGAGACCATATGGTAGCCCAGAAATAAGAATTACCCCCATGATGGCATACCATTTGCAAAAGTAGACAACCTAAGGTATTGCAAATTGAGTATGTCCAGTCTTTTTTAGTAGCCACTTGGTCACAAACACTGGCCAAAGTTAGTGTTAATATTTGAAAATGCAAAAAACTAATTTGAACGCAAATTTGGCCAGTGTTTGTGACTAAGTGGCTACTAAAAAAACTGAACATACCCTATTTGCAATACCCTGGGTTGTCTACTATTGCAAATGGTATGCCATCATGGGGATAATTTTCATTCCTGGGCTACCATACGGTCTCAAAGGCAACCTGGCGAATTTTAATGTGAAAAAACTGAAACGCAAACCTTATATTTGACTCTGTAACTTTTGAAAACACCATAAAACCTGTACATGAGGGGTACTGTTATACTCAGGAGACTTCGCTGAACACAAATATTAGTGTTTCAAAACAGTAAAACGTATCACAACAATTATATCGTCGGTGTAAGTGCCATTTGTGTGTGAAAAATGCAAAAAATGTCACTGTCACTGACGATATCGTCGTTGTAATATATTTTACTGTTTTGAAACACTAATATTTGTGTTCAGCGAAGTCTTCCGAGTAAAACAGTACCCCCCATGTACAGGTTTCATGGTGTCTTGGAAAGTTACAGAGTTAAATATAGTGCTAGACAATGTAATTCCCTGAACTTTTGGCCTGGGTTGGCAGGCAGGTCCTGCAAATTGTAATTAATAAAATGACCTAATTATGTAAAATTATTACATAAATATATGCGTAGAATTATTATATATATGTGTGTATATATATATGTGTGTATATATATGTATATAATTTTTTTTAATTATTTTTATTTATATATAGGTATATACATAGTGATATATACGTATATACTTATGTATATAGATATATATATTATTTCGTTCTACATGTATTTTGATATCAATATATATATTTTAATTTTAAAATACAGTTAGAACGAAATTACGCATGTTTATATATTTTTTATCTATTTTTTTTTCATTATTTTTTTATTATTATTTTATTTATTTTTTTAACGTATTTATATATTTATTTATTTTTTATTATATATAAATATATATATAATGAAAATTATATATATATTTAATCAATATCATTGAACGTGTATTTTGATATTAATATATATATATATAATTATGTATATATTAATATTAAAATACACGTAGACAGTGTATGCATATTTATGTGTATGTGTGTATATGTGTGTATATATATACTTAGATCATATATATAATAAATATATATATGATCTAAGTATATATAATTTATTTTTACACTGTTTTAACATTTTTTATTTGTATTTCAGACAGCAGGGGGAGTACCTGTCATTACAGGCACTCCCCCTGCTGGCAATGCCTTGGACGGCTATGCCGTCCATGTGATCGCGGGGTCCTCGCAAGGACCTCGCGATCACATGGCCCTGGGCGGCTGAAGAGGACGCAGGGGGACTCCCTGGGCTCCCGGGTAAGTCCCCCATACCGCGATCGCCGGCGTGGGATCGCCGGCGACCGGGTAAGTACATAAGATCGCAGGACGTACTATGCCGTCCTGCGGCTTTTAGAGCCACCAAAATAAGGACGGCATAGTACGTCCTGCGGTCTTAAGGGGTTAAATCCTTGCCAGACTTCAGGAAAAGTGAGGGTATTGTTACTGTTTTCTGATATGTGCCATTTTGTAGCAAGTCCATCTATAACAAATGTATGGCTTTCTTTTGAAGGAGATTAGTCTCCTGTAATATACTGATCTGCTGTAATATGCACACTTCCCCTGTATGCTGCCTGTCATATTATATCCTCCTATAAACATACTACACCACAAACACAAACCTAACAGATACCGTATACAGACCGTGCCCTACTTTGTCCTCTGATATCCTGCTTATGGAGACACCAAAGACAGGTCACCAGCAATTGTGAGGTTTATTACAGTGGGCATCTGTGGTACCTTACCTACATACATAGTTCACATTACTCTGTTTCATACCTGTGGGGCTCTGAGAGCTAGTGTGCGTGTGCGGAGGGGCAGGGGTAACGTTTGTGGAGGGGCCAGAAGTAAAACTTACTTAAGTTTACTTTGTTTATTTCTGTAAAAGTATTTGCTTGCTGATTTTAAAAATATTGTTGTGATGCATGTCCCTTTAGACAATATATATATATATATATATATATATGTGTTTGGATGATTTTTGCACGAGGGACTTAACCTTGGGTAGGTGTAAGGCGGCAAAAATCTTTAATATGTCACTAACCCATCCCCGTGCCCCTTTTGAAATGTCTTACCAAGTTTAATTTAATGACATAACTGTCTTGCTTACCATATAACAACTATTTAGTTTAAAATCATAAAATTTGTCTCAGCACTAGTTTTTTCGGCATGAAACCGAATATGTAAAATCCATAATAATGCAAAAATTACCATTTCAAATGTTTTAGTAGCTCTAGGATATTTTTTCCTCTTAAAAGCTTTATTTCCGGATCATTTAAATCGTGCTTTGCCTGAGAGAATCGATTCCATTACAAAAGACTCGTTGGCAGTACATTTTGTAAAAACACTCAGTGTTTTCAGTTATGGAACATTTGCACTTGCTGCGTATTTCATGTTTTACTAAAATTATATACTACGTTTTTAATAGGCTTTAAAAAAAAGGTTTTATTTTACAAAATGCAAGGATTCAGTGGGTACCTTGAGACTAACTGACAACTGGTCTGATTTAACAACAATGTGATTCTAATATTACAGCTCTCGATACAGTGCAAATATGGAATAGACACGGGCAATATTGGAGAAATAGTGCTGTGATAAGATGAAAAAAAGTAGATTAACTCACATTATTTTCAGTACAACATACTCCACAGTTTTAATGGACCACTAAAGTCACCCAGACCACTTGATCTCAGTTAAGTGCAGTGGTCCTGTCATTTTAACCCTTAAATGTAAAACATTGCAGGGTTAAACACAGACAGACAGCCACTAGAGGCACTTTCTCTGCAATGAGTAAAGCTCAGTCATGTGATTTGTAGCTCCTAGGAAAACACGAGATTCAATGAGAAGCATTTGAATGCATGTGTAACACAGGCCGTGCGTCCGCATCCATCAGTTTCCAATGCTCCCTTATTCCATCGCAGAGAGAGAGCTGGGTGACGTTGCAGGAGGCAGAGCAACCGGCAGCACTGATGGAGTAAAACCGCCTCCCCGCAGGTTTTTACTGAAAGAGGGAGTGGGGACCTAAAAGTAATATGCAACAAGGATCCAATAGCGTCCCAAATGCTGTAGTATTCCTGTAAACATTTTCTGTGCTTCTTCATCCCCTATGCACAATACAGCACATCGTTAGAGTAAACGGGAAACTGTCACATAGCTGGAATTAACTCATTTGAAAAACCCCTATAAGTGGGAAACCATTTTTATTTGGGAGATGCTTTTGAATGGTTTGACTTGTTACCTGGGTCCATTTGGCATTGCCCCCATTTCCACTACAACCTCCCGAGAGCCAGATGTTCCTCAGCAGGAAATTCAATCCGCTCTCCCAAGTGACTAAGAATGTTAGCCAACATTTATTCCCTTTTGTTATGTTGCAGTACTAGTTTTAAAAGTGTTAGAAAAAAATGCAAACTTGGCAGCAATGTTGAGTGACATTTACCCAAACTCTGAAGAGAGTGGAAGCCAAGTTGATAAAGAACTCTTGAATTGAGTCATGTTTCATTATGTATTATTTCCTTATATGTTTGTTACTATGGGAAATATGATTAGGGAATAAAAAAAAAAAATAATAATAATAAAAGCAAAACTCCCAGCCCAGCTGGGTGAAAAATTAAGGAGTTAGAAAGGTTTGTCTTAAAATGTAATGACTATGGATAGACTATAAATATTAAGAAGAGCAAATGATATATTACATCTTCAGCCCTGCTAATTTATGAGTTATAGCTCTATTAAGCCCTACTACTATTAGAGGCGTGAGACATTCCATGTTGATCAAGGATCCTTAGATGGGTGTTCTTTGCAATGGTTAGGTTGCAAAGAGTCTCTGGGCACGGTCTCTTAGTTTAATATCAAATCATTTAGAAGTGTTTTGAGAAAAAAAAAAAAAAAGATACTCCCTCCTGCTCAGTCACGCTAATAATTTGTGTGACTGAACACAGTCACTCAGTGCCATATCCCCATGTGCCCGCTGTCTATTTCTATGGGGGGAGATATGTGATGGATGGTCTGATTTATTTGGTGCGGGCCACAAGCTTGCAGAGACATTTTTTGGGGACTGTTTTACATGTGCCTGTATACGCAGCTGTGGGTCAAGAAAACTGCTATGTTTATAGAAAAAAGGGTTAACCCTAGCTGGACCAAGCACCCAGACCACTTCATTAAGCTGAAGTGGTCTGGGTGCCTATAGTGGTCCTTTAAGGACTTTAGTAATAAATGGACCTACAGAATGGTATACTTCCATCAACACAGTGATACCGTAATTAGAGAGGAATATTGTGTGCATTTGTACAACTATTATAGCAATCAAGAATTTATTTTTTGAGATTTCAAGTCATAATCACATAAACACTAATTAGTAAGTCAAGAAAGAAAACAGATAAAATGCCAGAAAATATTTTTACAGTGGTTCTTTCATATATTTCTATACCTTTCCTCTCACTCAAGGCTCTGGGATTCTATCAGCGAGCATGGAACCAATTTACTGTCGCTCTGGATATTGATGCCCACAGCATGCTTGGGTTTGAAGGTCGTTCCATTGTCAATCTTCAGATGGGAAACACCTTTGCCGCTCTCCAGGATATGAATGCAGCAATAAAGGTAAACATGTTTCAGAGGTTTGTCTTTTTTTTCTTAATTTGTTTGTCCATCTTTCACAAATGTATTCTTTACAAAATATATATATTTTCCAATACAAATCAGTTGTGCAGAGGTAAGTCAACCAATATGTAAATTATAATGTATAATACTGGACATGAATTTTAGAAGAAGCGTCACTTAAAATGCAAAATGTGAATCCTAAAGTAAGATGATAACATTACAGGGACACTCTATCCACCATAAACACTACAGCTAATTGTGGTATTTATGATGTGTAGAGTCTTTGGGCCCTGTTCTAAGTCAGTATAAATATGTCTGAGCATTCTGACAAAAAACACATGGCTCTCAGGTGGTGCATTAGCCAGCCAATGTGCATCACTTAAGGAAGTAATTATCCATGTTTTAAACCAAAGCAAATCCTAGAATTAGGGCTTTGTGTTTGTTGAACCTTAATTTAATGGTTTCTCTTTAAGTGACCCCCTATACATAAAGGGTCTTCTTCTATTATCCTATATGTATACCGAATACAACAGTAAGTGTAAATAAAATGGTCAAATTGAGAGGAGGGGGGAATGTTTTTTTAGACAGTCAGTGCAACAAAATAAAAAGAGATCAAATAAATTCACGTATGAGTCCTGATTGTTAGACGATTCGTATGTCGAGGATCTGATTACATTTTTGGTATATCCCAACCCTACCCTAATGCATGCCTTTACTAACTCTAACCATATACCTACCCAAACCTTAACCCACTCACTTTTAAAGCTGCATACAGAGAATCTGACAGTCTAGCGATAGTAAATGACTCCAGCTGACAGTGGGGAGCCCTCTAACGTCCAAAACATTAGGACATGTCAGAACGAGTTAAATCCCAGTATAGTTGGGACGTAATGACACATCCTAACATGGTTAAAGGCTGAGTGCATTGGTCTAGCAAATAAAGTATAGAATGTCCCTGCAACTACAGATTCTCATACAATCAAAGCACACATCACATTGACCTTTAGATATTTCAATACGTTATCAGAATAAGTATAAATTATTCATATTGAAAAAAATAAAGCTCTCCACTCCAAATTGCACGCGTTTTCTGTCAGCCGTTATACATTCACTGGCTTATTAGTCTGTCATTAAAAGACTTTCCAAGCACTACAATAATCCCAAATAAATGTAGAGAAAATCTCAAATAACCATCAGGCAAAACCTAGTAAGGGTGCAACCCTCATAAAACTGCAAATACTGGAAGTGTTCCCCAAGATAACAGGGAGCACCAAACAAAAGACATCGCCTATTAGGGAAGAACAAAACACATTATATTGATATATCTTTATTGAGACACCCCATTAGGCAATAATGCAAGAAAAATAAATTGTAACGTAAAAATTGTGACAAAGAAAACAATATTTGAAATGTAGTAAGAGTGAAGCTATCTCAATAGAGATTGACCACTAAGGAGATTATCCAGACAATGACTCACCCCGTAGTGCCTAGCTACAGATACAGGGATGCTGTATCCATTATCCTAGAATGTCTTGGAATGTAACAATCACAATGTGGGTATAAAGTATCCTTTAGCCCGGTTCTAATAATACATTTATAACACACAAAATGAAATGAAAACAGTACTAAATGCATCAATAAGTCACTAGCTATGAAATATAGCCACATTGTAACACAATAATGAACGTATACTGTAATATACTATGCTCCTTGCATTACTGAGACGTCAATCCAAGTAGTTGTTTGGTATGGATACATAGTATTAATAACATAACCTTAGGCAGCAGTTCTATTTATCTTATTGGATGAATGGGATTGCGGAATTCCATGTCATGGGGTTTTAGGATTTGCTAAGCTCCTACTGATGACAATGGGGGCATCAGCCCTATTCGAGCTGATCTAGGGAGTATATTAGTTTTAATTTGTTTTGCATTTTTTTCATGCATTATCTATGTAATGATTTTTTTATTTTAATTTTAAGTACCGTAATCACCAAACTGGGATCCCCTTTAAAGCATCGGGATATGTTCTGAAAGGCTTGTTAATCCCCCAGTGCCCTTGCCAGTGTTCTACTTTGTCTGGGGCTAAATGTCCACAGGAATTTTGACATGTGGAATGCAGTGGATGGTAGTCACCCTCTGCATTTTAGAAGTGAAGCAGATGAAGTTGCCACCTGCAGATGAACGTTTTATGTGTTTCCCACACAAACAGTTCTGAATTCTATCTTCTGAGTGCAGCATCACGCCCATGTATAGCTTTGTCATGTATTTTAGCAGCTCACTAATTCACATTACCCCGTATCCATTTTATAAAAGCTCCTTCCCAGTCTACAGATTGCATTAGTGATTGGTGCGGTCACTGTGGTTGCTACCAGTTGCAATAAATGATGAAATGCATGTTCCATAAACTCGTGCTTTGCAGGTTTATTTGGGATATTCAAAATAATAGGAGCTTCACATCATCTTGGGTGAACTAATTTCTGATTTGGTGAGAGTTCACCTTATTTTAAATTTAGAACATGCAAGAGAGAGCTGGCTGTGGAATCAGAATAGAGAGTCTCACATGTGCACAAAAACAACACATAATGGTTTAAACAGCAAGAAAAAACGGAGTAAACAGCGCCCGGTGTACATGAACAGAATGTTATACGTAAATACACAGTTGACCTCAAAAATGAGAAGAAAAGACAAAAATAGTGCAGCACAGTATGTAAAGTGCATATGTGGTAGGTAATCTTGAATCACTTCCACTCACATTTTCTGAGCTTACTTAGAGCTCTGCTGTTTTGTGCATGGACGGAATAATCCACGTCTAAGGATGTACGTGCAGTCGCCACAGGTGCTTCAAATAAAGTGCAGTTTGCAGGTTATAGGTGGAGGTAAATACAAGAAAAAAAACCTCCAATGGTGAAGTAAGTACTAAGTGAGCACTTACTTCGCCATTGTAGTTTTTCCCTGTATTTACTTCCACATATATCCTGCATACAAGGTCTGAGAATCCTTGGATTGTTTACTGCTGCCTGTATATGTTACTTTTATTTATTCTTGTACTTTCAAGCACTATTGTGAGCGCCTATCAATTCTTTGTACGGTTTGAACAGCAAGCCCGTGATTATTTGACAGTTTTGCTGTTATATTAATTACAGACTCTTTGCCCACTTCCTTTTAACATCTAGGTGACCATTCATTTAAATGGGTACCGTTCATCACGGTACATTGTGTCCTAGAGAAATGTTTAACACAATGTTCTATTTGTATCCCCAGCTCGGTGTCACAGCACAGCTACTAACAAACCGTGGTGTTATTCACCAGATGATGGGAAAGTTACCAAACGCAATGAAAGATTACCAGGCAGCCGTTACAGCTGACCCCACCTACGCACTGGCATATTTCAACGCAGCAAACTTATACCTGCATAATCGACAGTTTGTACAGGTACATTATCCATCAAACCTGGGTCAAAACCTGTATTATGATTTATGTTGTGATTAACATGGTCATCACCTGTTTGGGCACATAGCGAGTTTGATCTGTTGCTCATGTCTTTAATTGTTGATTGTTTAAAACTAAAACATCCATAAGCTAAAAGCAATATTCACCACTGGTCAAACCATTCTAAAACGGTGTGACTACTTATAATAGTTCAGCGTGTTGTAGTGGTTATTATGCCAGGAGTATCATGGCAAACCCTCTCTCCCATTGTAAGCAGTCAAACCATTGTCAAGCGATTTGGGTTCTTACCTGGGGAATGCTGGGCACCTTTCCCCACCTCCACTACATCAGCTAGAGAGCTGGAAGCTTCTGTTTACTCCCCTGAGCCAAGCCCTGCAGTCCAGAGCCAGCTGATCGCTCTCACACAGTGAGCTGCACTGCCAGGCTTAGCTCAGGTTGAACATTTCTGGCTCATGTAGTGGAGGCAGGGAGTGGTAAGAAGTCAATCCATTCTAAAAATGCTCTGACTACTTAAACTGTGTGTGGGGCACCATAATCATTACAGAACCTTGTAGTGGTTATGGTGCTTTCAAGACTCCTTTAAACCAAAGCACATTCCCTTTAATTATGGGATTACTCTTGTTCTGACTCAGTACGATCTCATTAATTTATTATAGTCCGTCACCACAGTATTTCAGCCTTCTGACTCTTTCGAGACCGTAGAAACCTTTTAAGCACTGTAATGTTTATTTTATACTGCCAGTCAAACGTTGATAGACACAGAATAGGACTAAACCTAGCGTCTCTCTCTGTTGGAAGTTTATTATGAAATTGATTAATTCTGCCAATCATATTTCCTTCTGCAAGATACTTTTTGTTGATCAGCTGAATAATTCAGTACTCACTATCATAATTGCGATTTCATGGCTTCTATAAATCTGTTAAAACATGTGTACCTTGAAGGAGCAGAGGCAGCACATTTGATAATAATAGCAATAACACTAACCTGTAATACTGACCTGGATATTGGGAATCTTGATTTAAAGAGACACTATAGTCATCAGACCAACTGCAGCTTAATGTAGTTCTAGTGTCTATAGCAGGGCCACCCAATAGGTAGATCCCCAGTTGTTGTAGAACCACAACTCCCATGATGCTTTTCGTGCATTTTTAATGCCTTTAGAATGAGAAAGCATCATGAAAATTGTAGTTCTACAACATCTGGAGGGGTACCTATTGGACAGCCCTAGTCTATAGCCTGTCCCTGCGTGCATTTTAAAGGATCACTATAGGGTCAGGAACACAAACATGTATTCCTGACCATAGAGTGTTAAAACCACCATCTAGCCCCCCCTGGAACCCTCATGCCTCCATAAATATATCAAAATCTTACTGTATTCAAGCCTGAAGCTGTAGTTCTGCATGCTGTTTGCCTCAGAAAAACAAGCAGTCTGCTGACATCATCAGAAGTGGTGGCCTGATCCAATCACAGTGCTTCCCCATAGGATTGGCTGAGACTGACAAAGAGGCAGATCAGGGGCAGAGCCAGCATGATTCAAACACAGCCCTGGCCGATCAGCATCTCCTCATAGAGATGAATTGAATCAATGAATCTCTATGAGGAAAGTTCAGTGTCTGCATGCAGAGGGCGGAGACACTGAATGTTTGGATGCATTTTAGGCAGCCATGACCCAGGAAGGATCTCTAACAGCCATCTAAGGAGGGGCAAGTGAAGTTATGACTAGGCTGTAATGTAAACACTGCATTTTCTCTGTGTTTACAGCAAAAAGCCTGAAGGTAATTGTGACGAAGTGCCCTTCGCCACTTGGTCCTGGAGAGACCTGCTTGCCAGCCTCTTGCCCTGTGACTATGGCCCTGGGGTGTATGGCCCTTTAAAAACAGTAATTGGGCTTATGGACTTCTATTGGACGGGTGCCGGCCTTTTAAGCAGTATTAGGGCATAATGAGAATTGGAAAAAATGCCCCTTTAAAACGGTGTCCCAGAGTCCCGGACTGTGAAAATAGCGTGTTCATGTCTTTTTCCCATATGGTTCGGTAATTGGGGCTTACCGAACCAATTACCCAACAGGCGGACCACACACACAAAGGGAAGTGTGCAGCCTATTTACCTCCCAGGCTGGTGGTTAACCGCAGGTTAATTGCCGACCGCTGGGTGGCCGCCATTCGTACAGTCGAACACGTGGTGGCGTGTCCATTTTTATTTAGTTGGCTGAAATTGAAGTGCGTTTGATGATTCAAGCGCACAGTTATACTGGGCTATTTGCACGAACGGCACCCGGTTCGTGCATTTGAATGGGACTTAGTCGTTTTTTGTGTGTAAAATAGACCGAACGCACAGCCTAAATCTATGGAACTCTTTTGGGCAGGAAAGCCATGCTTGCGGTCGGTCAAACAGGACTTCCAACTTTTAAACCACTGGAGGGAATTGTATGATTTTTGGATATGTTTGTATATGGAGTATGCGGATTTAGAATATGTAACTATTTATTAATATTGCATGTATACTTTTAAAGTTATAAGAATTGTATAAAAACTGTATTTTCCTGCCTGTGATAATTACATTAGCCCACTGTGTACAATAATTCTTTCACAGGCAGAGGGGAGGATTTTGCTGGAATGAATGGGAGTGTTTAACTGTATTGTACGTAGTTGATTGGCTGTTCCCCCAGACCACGTGGGTGGTAACCTTGTGAAAAAACCTGCAGAAAAGACAGTCCTTTGGTATTCATTAAACAGATCTTCTTGACCCTCAACACATAGTCTTGTCTCGTGATTGGAGGGGACAGCTATATTCACACTGGGGATTGCTATACTTGTATACTCCCCTGAGGTTCCTGTTATGCTCTCCTCGAGGAGAGGTCTTTCCCACACGGTCCTGGAGGACAGAAGCTGGTCCAGGGTGGAAGGAAGACGGCGAGACTTCAGTTAAAGCGGCACTGTCATGTCGAATTCCGTTTTTTTTTTAACCCCCCTCCCGCCTCAACTACATCCAATCGACCCCCTAGTCATCCCCAAATGCCCCTATGCCCCCCACATTACCTATTTTTTATTCTTTATTTTCTGCCCGATCTTTATTCAGGGCGCCGCCATCTTTGTGTGGGTAGGTGAAGTCCCTGTGGGACACGTCATCTGCCCACACTAGATAGCCCTGAGATTCCCGCACATGCCCAGTGAAACACCTGGACATGCGAACGGGAATTTCACCTATTCATTCATTCATCAGACAGACGAATGAATGAATAGAAAAAATCAGACGAACAAACTAACACTGTGTATCAGTGTTAGTTTGTTCGTTCAGTTTATTACAAGGAGGGAGCTACCGGCGTGCAGCTCCCTCATTGTAATATGTAAAGACAGAAGCGGCAGGGAGCAGTGCTCCCCACCACTTCCTAAGCCCCCCAGGTCCCCTCCTCACTCTATGGGGGTCAATATGACCCCCATAATAGCACAAGGGAGATTAAAATCTCCCCAATGCCCCTACTCGCTATATCGCGAGTAGGGGCATGTCCACTAAACAGTGAGCAGCCTGTGGCTGCTCACTGTAAAAAAAAAAAAAAAAAAAAAAGGGTAATAAGGGGGGGACGGGGGGCCTACTGTCCTCCCCCGCCGGCCCCCACCCCTGGACGGCGGGTGGGGGCCATAATGGGAATGAGGGGGGACCTACTGTCCTCCCCTCAGGCCCCCACCCCTGGGCGGCGGGTGGGGGCCATAATAGTAATAAGGGGTGGGGGACCTACTGTCCTCCACCCCCCTGGCCCCCACCCCTGGAGCGGCGGGTGGGGGCCATAATAGTAATAGGGGGGGGGGACCTACTGTCCTCCACCCCCCGGCCCCCACCCCTGGGCGGCGGGTGGGGGCCATAATAGTAATAAGGGGGGGGGACCTACTGTCCTCCAGCCCCCGGCCCCCACCCCTGGGCGGCGGGTGGGGGCCCTAATGGAAAAAAGGGGGGGGGACCTACTGTCCTCCCCCCGGCCCCCACCCCTGGGCTGCGGGTGGGGGCCATAATAGTAATAAGGGGGGGGGGATCTACTGTCCTCCCCCCCCCCCGGCCCCCACCCCTGGGCGGCGGGTGGGGGCCATAACGATAATGGGGGGGGACCTACTGTCCTCCCCCCGCCCCCACCCCTGGGCGGCGGGTGGGGGCACTAAGTAAATTCCCCCCCCCCCCCCCATCAAGGTGACTAGGGGTGCCCAAGCCCCTAGTCACCCACCCCCCACCCAAATAAAAAATGCCCCTACCTACCCCCCTCACCCTAAAAAATAGTGAGGGGGGAATACAATTGCTAACCTGTAAAGTAAAATTAAACTTACCATTCGACGTCTTCTTTTTTCTAAAATCTTCATTTTTCAGCCCCAAAAAAGGCCAAATAAAAAACCATCATAGCCGTCGAACTAAAAATAAAATAAAAAACCCGAGCGCAAAAAAAAAAAAACCCGACGGGTGGGGGCCGTAAAGTAAAATAAGGGAGGGAGACCTATTGTCCCCCCCCCCCGGCCCCCACCCCTGAGCGGTGGGTGGGGGCCATAAAGATAACGAGGGGGGGGGACCTACAGTGCTCTGTGTCATTTTACAAGCGTGGGAAAATTCCAAAGAACTTTCCCACGCTTGTAAAATGACAAAGAGCACTCTGATTGGCTTAAACCCACCAATCAGAGTGTTCTTAGGCTAATTGCAGGGCGGGGCAAGGCTTTATAAGCCTTGCCCCGCCCTGCGGAGCTCAGTCTGCGCGGAGCCCTCCATGGGTGAAGATGGATTATTTTTTTGTGCGCTCGGGTTTTTTCTTTTTCGTCGGGTTTTTTTTTTTTGCGCTCGGGTTTTTTATTTTATTTTTAGTTCGACGGCTATGATGGTTTTTTATTTGGCCTTTTTTGGGGCTGAAAAATGAAGATTTTAGAAAAAAGAAGACGTCGAATGGTAAGTTTAATTTTACTTTACAGGTTAGCAATTTTATTCCCCCCTCACTATTTTTTAGGGTGAGGGGGGTAGGTAGGGGCATTTTTTATTTGGGTGGGGGGTGGGTGACTAGGGGCTTGGGCACCCCTAGTCACCTTGAGTGGGGGGGGGGAATTTACTTAGTGCCCCCACCCGCCGCCCAGGGGTGGGGGCGGGGGGAGGACAGTAGGTCCCCCCCCCATTATCGTTATGGCCCCCACCCGCCGCCCAGGGGTGGGGGCCGGGGGGGGGGGAGGACAGTAGATCCCCCCCCCCCCCCCTTATTACTATTATGGCCCCCACCCGCCGCCCAGGGGTGGGGGCCGGGGGGGAGGACAGTAGGTCCCCCCCCTTTTTTCCATTAGGGCCCCCACCCGCCACCCAGGGGTGGGGGCTTGGGGCTGGAGGACAGTAGGTCCCCCCCCCTTATTACTATTATGGCCCCCACCCGCCGCCCAGGGGTGGGGGCCGGGGGGGGGAGGACAGTAGGTCCCCCCCTATTACTATTATGGCCCCCACCCGCCGCCCAGGGGTGGGGGCCGGGGGGTGGAGGACAGTAGGTCCCCCCCCCCTTATTACTATTATGGCCCCCACCCGCCGCCCAGGGGTGGGGGCCGGGGGGGAGGACAGTAGGTTCCCCCCCCCCCTTTATTACTATTATGGCCCCCACCCGCCGGCCAGGGGTGGGGGCCAGGGGGGAGGATAGTAGGTCCCCCCTCCTACTACTATTATGGCCCCCACCCGCCGCCCAGGGGTGGGGGCCGGGGGGGAGGACAGTAGGTCCCCCCCCCCCTTATTACTATTATGGCCCCCACCCGCCGCCCAGGGGTGGGGGCCGGGGGGGAGGACAGTAGGTCCCCCCCCCCCTTTATTACTATTATGGCCCCCACCCGCCGGCCAGGGGTGGGGGCCGGGGGACAGTAGGTCCCCCCCCTCATTATCTTTATGGCCCCCACCCACCGCTCAGGGGTGGGGGCCGGGGGGGGGGGACAATAGGTCTCCCTCCCTTATTTTACTTTACGGCCCCCACCCGTCATTTAGGGGTGGGGGGCAATATTTTTTTTATTTTTTTTCTACAGTGAGCAGCCACAGGCTGCTCACTGCTTACTAGACATGCCCCTACTCGCGGTATAGCGAGTAGGGGCATATTATTTACTAATACCAAGTCATTTTTACTTGGTGTTAGTAAATTTGGCTAAAAGACCAATTTAGGTCTTTCAGCCTTTTAGTAGATGGCTCCCTGATACCGTGGGAATTAGGGAGTTATCTACTAAGCGGCTGCAAGATGCAGCCACAGCAATGAATAGGATCGGAGTTTCATTCATTTGAATGAAATTCCGATCCGAACAAAGTACCGAATTGCATCCTAACACCAATGGAGAAACTCTTCTCATTCTGTTAGGATGCAATTCGGCAGTTTTGCCGGCGTTCTGTCTAAGTGACAGGACTTTCGGCAATACTGACAGGAAGTATTGTGGGAACTGGGAGGAAAGCTAGGGATCATGGGAAAATTGCTCTGACCAGCGGAAATGAAGCACACTTTGCTCCTCCGCTGGTCAGAGCTGGTCAAGCGGAGGAATCCCATAAGACAAAGAGTCCCTACTTTGTCTTATGGTTTTAAAGAAAACTAAAGAAGAATGGAAGAAAAGAATAACAGATCCTGAGAGAGGGGGAGAAGAGGAAGAGATTGAGGAAAGGTAAGTTCGGCATGACAGTGCCGCTTTAAGCTACGGCGGTTGTGCTGGTGTCCGGTGCGGTGCTTGTGGTCCTTGGCGCAAGCTAGGAAGCGTCCATCAACGGAGGGTACTCGGTCGGAGTACGGGTGTTCCATTACAGTAATGATTCTACTCACCAGAACAAATTCAATAAGCTGTAGTTGTACCTTTAATGTTAGTGCTGCACAGTGTGCAGTACCTATGTCCAGCCTCTGCATTGAGGTGTTGAATGTTCCCCATAGATGCATCAATTCAATATATCTCTATGAGGAGATGCTGATTGGCGCAGCTTTTTGCCGCGCATGCACAATAGCCTCCCAATGCTTTCATATGGGAAAGCATTGGATTGGCTGAGATTATCAAGTTTGAGACTAGCGAGGCGTAAAAAAAAAAAAAAAAAAGAGTAAAATCACAATTCAACTGGAAATAGAGGGGCGGGGGGGGGGGGACACCGAAATATTCATTTTGCCACTATAGTGTCAGGAATAAGTTTGTGTTCCTGACACTTCAGTGTTGCTTTAAAGCATACCTCCCAACATTTAAAATATACAAACAGGGACACTTTCACTTTAAGGTTGTGAGTAGGGGCAGGGATGTTCTGAGAAATTTTAGGGGACTTACTAGTAACAATTTATGCAACTAAAATGTAATGCAGGACTACTATGCAAACTGTCAATTAATGTATCTTATTTACACAGACTGATTTCTAAACACATTTATTGTAGTTTAAAGACACATTACTGTGGTGGAGCTCTGTTCTACACTCAGACACACCAACAATATGGAGCTCCAAGAAAAGAGGGACCTTAAGATTAAAATAAAAAAGAGAGAGAGAGAGGAAATCTGGACCCAAAATAGGGACTGTCTCTTCTAAATAGGGACACTTGGGAGGTATGATTTAAGGAAACACTGTAGCGTTAGGAATTCAAATATGTATTCTTAACACTATAGGTCTGGACTATCTATTTATGTATTGGCACCCCGCACCAAGTGGAGTTAAACTGTAGTTCACTTACAATTTGTCCATCATCACATGTCTCTCCGGGGCCAGCCCTGCCTCCTTGGGTGAGATCATCAATATTGATAATTTCAGCAAATCCAATGCTTTTTCCATAGGAAAGTATTGGGAGGATATTGCCAAACAGCATGTCCTCATAGAGATGCATTGTATATGCAGAGAGCGTGGAGATGATAAACAGATTGCAGGATCGAACCGAGAAAGTCCCTGTATTGGCTGAGCTGTTACTAGGCAGCCATGTAAACGCTTCCTTTTCACTGAAACGTTTACATTGCTCAGCCTGCAGGGACAATCCACATTAAGCTGTAGTATTTCTGGTGACTTTAGCGTCCCTTTAATATGTGTCAGTGTCTTGGAACTTTGTCTGCTCAGTTTAAATCTGATTTCTAGCCCTGAGCTACTAATGTACACCGGTACACTATATATGTGAATGTCAATGTACACCGGTACACTATATATGTGAATGTCAATGCACACCGGTACACTATATATGTGAATGTCAGTGTACACGATGCACTATATATGTGAATGTCAATGTACACGATACACTATATATGTGAGTGTCAATGTACACCGGTACACTATATATGTGAGTGTCAATGTACACCGATACACTATATATGTGAATGTCAATGTACACCGGTACACTATATATGTGAATGTCAATGTACACCGATACACTATATGTGTGAATGTCAATGTACACCAGTACACTATATATGTGAAAACCAAAGAAAAGAAAATGTTACTTGCGCTTTTTCCTTAATCCCTATGTATATTTAGACAAATGGAGGTCATTTAGTTGCTCCAATGGCCATTGGAGGGATGCCCGCCTGCCAACGTCAAGGCAGACCCCCCCTAAGCGGGTCCTAACACTGACCCTTCAGCCTGCTTCCTTGAGCTTCTGGCAAAGATATCTCTAATGAGACAGAAAGGGGTATTTTTTATATACACCCCTTTACTTATTAACCCTTAATAGGGAACACATGGGATGGGTAGCAGCATTGTAACCAGGCTGTGTGATACAAAGTAAATACAAATACAAAAAGAGAAGTCCTGCGCTAAAGCAGCAAGGACTACAACACACATCAGCCCCAATATATAGTAAAAACCAAAGAAAAGAAAATGTTACTTGCGCTTTTTCCTTAATCCCTATGTATATTTAGACAAATGGAGGTCATTTAGTTGCTCCAATGGCCATTGGAGGGATGCCCGCCTGCCAACGTCAAGGCAGACCCCCCCTAAGCGGGTCCTAACACTGACCCTTCAGCCTGCTTCCTTGAGCTTCTGGCAAAGATATCTCTAATGAGACAGAAAGGGGTATTTTTTATATACACCCCTTTACTTATTAACCCTTAATAGGGAACACATGGGATGGGTAGCAGCATTGTAACCAGGCTGTGTGATACAAAGTAAATACAAATACAAAAAGAGAAGTCCTGCGCTTAAGCAGCAAGGACTACAACACACATCAGCCCCAATATATAGTAAAAACCAAAGAAAAGAAAATGTTACTTGCGCTTTTTCTTTAATCCCTATAATCACTATATATGTGAGTGTCAATGTACACCAGTACACTATATATGTGAATGTCAATGTACACCGATACACTATATATGTGAATGTCAATGTACACCGATACACTATATATGTGAATGTCAATGTACACCGATACACTATATATGTGAATGTCAATGTACACCGATACACTATATATGTGAATGTCAATGTACACCGATACACTATATATGTGAATGTCAATGTACACCGATACACTATATGTGTGAATGTCAATGTACACGATACACTATATGTGTGAATGTCAATGTACACTGATATTTCTACTGTTACTTCAAAAATGTCTAGATGACATATTTTATCTTTATATCTTTTATGTATATTTGTAGGCCAAACAATACTACACACAAGCAATACAATTGGATCCTGGAAATGAATCAGCAGTCCTAAATCGAGGAATTACAAATATGCTGTTAAAGGATTTAGGTGGAGCGTTGCAAGACTTCCAGAAGGTTATAAATCTTTGCCCATTCTCCTCTTCAGTCTACTTTAATCGTGCTAATCTGCATTACATGATGAAACTATATGAGCAAGCTGAGTGCGATATAACCCAAGGTAAGAACATCAAATTAACTGCACATAATTTGTTTTTTTAACATCCACAGCCTGTAAAATTACAAAATTATTAATAGACCATGTTTAAAAAAACAAAACACTTACACATTAAGAAGCAATAGTCAATACAAGTGGGACATAAAGTGAGAGCATTCTTAGTCACTGGACTGCATGCTTATAAAATACAAATAAATAATCTTAAAGTGTTATTCCAACTACCAGGACTACCATAGTGATTTGAAGGGGCCATGGTGGTAGGAGTTTCTGCTTTAAACACTGAACATACAGAGTTATTGCTAATTATGTGCTGGGTGCCAGTGGCCCCAGACTTGACTTAGGAAGTCCAGAAATCCTTTCCTTTTTAGGGGGGGTCAGTCCTCTTTTCTTGGAGCTCAATGTTTATTGAGTGTATAACAGAGATCCAGACCAGTAATACTTCCTGTAGTCTTTAAACTACATCTATGCAAATAAGACATCTTGTTCTTGTACTAAATTACAGTTTACTCTCACTTCGAACATTAAAGTGTTGTTTTTTTGTACACTTGAAATGTTTGGAGCTATTCTAGCCTAGATACGTAAACATGTAACATCTGAAAATGTATACAGCCACCCTAACACTTCTGAGTAGCACAATTTAAAGGACCACTCGAGCCACCCAAACCACTTTAGCTCAATGAAGCGGTCTGGGTGCCTGGTCCAGCTAGGTTTATCCCTTTTTTTAATATAAAAACATAGCAGTTTCAGAGAAATTGCTATGTTTATATTAGGGTTAATCCAGCCTCTAGTGGCTGTCTCATTGACAGCCGCTAGAGGCGCTTCGGCGCTTCTCACTGCGATTTTCACAATGAGAAGACGCCAGCGCCCATAGAAAAAGCATTGTGAATGCTTTCCTATGAGACTGGCTGAATGCGCACGCGGCTCTTGCCGCGCATGCGCATTCAGCTGAGGCGGAGGAGAGCTCCCCCGCCCGGCGCTGGAGAAAGAGGTAAGTTTAACCCCTTCAACCCCCTAGAGCCCGGCGGGAGGGGGACCCTGAGGGTGGGGGCACCCTCAGGGCACTATAGTGCCAGGAAAAGGAGTGTTTCCTGGCACTATAGTGGTCCTTTAACAGAATATTGTAACTAGAACTTAGGTTCTCGGCCCACTACTTCCTATGGACAGACGGAAGCTCTCTACCTGAGCTAAGCCTGGCAGTGCAGGTCTTACCCTGCGGTTAACTGATTCTCTCAGCCAATTAGCTAATCCTGCATTGCCAGGCTTAGCTCAGAACAGCTAACAGCAGCAACTTCCCGCTCTCCATAGGAAGTTACAGAGGCAGGGAGCGGCACCCAGCAGAACCTAAATTACATGTCAAACATCTAAAATGGTTTGACTACTTACAATGGGAGATCCACACTGTTACAAAAAAGTGATAATTTTAACACAAAACTAAAACGTACTAGAAAAACAACAAACAGATGAATTACTCAACTCTGGCTTACTATAAGCGCCCAGACCACTTCAGCTCAATGAAGGACCACTGTAGGCACCCAGACCACTTCAGCTCAATGAAGGACCACTATAGGCACCCAGACAACTTCAGTTCAATGAAGGACCACTATAGGCACTCAGACCACTTCAGCTCAATTAAGTGGTCTGGATGCCAGGTCCCCTTAGTTTTAACCATGCAGCTGTAAACATAGCAGTTTCAGAGAAACTCCCATGTTAACATTGCGGGTTAATCCAGTCTCTAGTGGCTGTCTCCGCAATCCTCAATACAAAAATCACATTGAGGACACGCTGGACGTCCATGGGAAAGCATTGAGTAATGCTATTCTATGGGCGGTTTGAAAGTGCGCGCGGCTCTGGCCTCGCATGCGCATTCGGAGCTGAAGTTGGCAGGGGGAGGAGAGGTCACCATCGCTGAGGGAGTCCGGCGCTGGATTAAGGTAAGAGCCTGGAGGGGTTTTAACCCCTTCAGCCCAGCGGGAGGGGGACACCTAATAACCCTATAGTGCCAGGAAAACGAGTTTGTTTTCCTGGCACTATAGTGCTCCTTTAACCTTGGATATACAAAAGTATTGAATTGTAAGTACTGAAAAAAAAAACACCTAAAGGCAGATCTGACTTATTTCACTTTTGTCTTTACAGCTTTAGTTCTCCAACCAGAGGATCCTTTAATGTATAAATTAAGGTCGGAAGTAAGAGGAAAATTGGGATTACATAACGAAGCCATTGAAGATTACAAGCGAGCAATAACGTTGTTTGAAAAATCTTGCTAATTATTGCACATACAAACTGACATGATTTCTTAGAAGTATAATGTAACTTATGTGGAAAGCCATCATTACTTGCACCAATAAAAACTCAAACCTTTACAATGCTTAGTCTCATAATAAATATCTAAGTTATGAGTAGTTGAACTTTAAATAATTGCTTATTGGAGAGAGTGTGTAATTTATATTAAGTGATTTTGGGACATAGATGCTGCTCCCGCAGCCGTGGGGAAAAGTACACTGTTTATATTTTGCAGTTCTCAGACCGACAGTCACTATGGGCTCCAGACTGATTTTAGATTTAGTTATTGAATCTAATTTTACCGGTAGCATCAGCATGGTAAGAAAATAGACACCCTGCGGGTCCAGTGTATTGCAGCAATTACTGTACATGTGCCATGTGTCCCCAATGCTTCAATATGAGAAGTATTTGACTGGAAATGAGTCACCAGGATTGATGGCTGCAGTGAGGAGTCTGTCTTTACGCTGGGGGGCTTTTAAACGTATTTGCTGCTGTTTTATTGTTGAAGTTTAACAAATGAATGTTATACTGCACATGTTAAGTGCAATTTATCAGACTGTTCTCATCATGCTTTTACTAGTATACCATCTTCTAACGTGAAAAAGTACTTTTAACAATTATCCCAGCATATTGTGACATTCTGTGATGTAATACTCACAACCTGCTGCCTATTACTCTTTTTTAAGATGTTGTTACATTGTATTTTTTTGATAACTGTGATAGAATTTATCTCGATTCCAAGGCTCAAGCTTATAGGTGTCATATAATGATATCCTGTATTAAAATTGGCTAACTTGGAATCAGGATTGATTGCTAGATGCTTGAACAACACTTAAGACCATATATGTCTAAGTCCCGGGAGCAGAGAGCCCCCACCCAAGATGTCTCTACTCTAATCTTGTTGTTCTCTCTTACCCAGAAACTTATTTGTTATGTATACATGGCGCTCATTCCTATGTCTTATCCTATGTCCTATTCCTATGTCTTATCTGTATTCCCTTGCTATTTTTGTTCTAAGAGTATTTGCACGTAAGCACTTACTTTTTAAATGTATAAAACCCAGCTGATGAATAAAAAACGTCAGAGGCTTATTTTGAATACCAACAGGTGTCTGGTGTCTAATTCTTGCTTCTCCGAGTGCACTTGTAACAACAATTTGGGTTTCCTCTGAATATAACAAAGATCAACATTCTGATCCACAACAATTTGGTGCCGAAACCCGGGATCAGACGAATCCAGTTCATCCGGACCCAGAAGGGTTGGCTCGGAGCCCAGACGGTTAATCAGCTGCAGCGGGTAAGAAAAAGCTTTTATTTTTCTACCTATAAATGATTTAGACTCTCTGGTGCTCTTTGAGACCCCGGTCCGGGTGGGTAAGGATTTTAAAAACGTCTGATCTAAAGAACTTGTTTTCTGTGGTATTATGGTTATATTCAGGTGGAGGTTGTGTTATGTCTTGTGAAAGGAATCTTGAGATAGTGGAATAGAACTGTGGGTTGTAAGTTATTTTTATTGTTTGCCTTGTCATTTGTTTTATAATTTGAGTTAGAATCCTCCAAGGGCAGATCTCCTGATCTGTGTTTAGAAGACAGAACTGTGAAAATTCCACTGCAGCGGTCATAAGTGTTTAAATACACTGTTATTGTACAGTTTGTCTTGTGTAAGGAAGTAATTAACCCTTACAAGTTTTAAGATGGGTAGCTCTGAAAGTACCCAAGGGGGATTTACGGCTTTGACTATTGTCAAGCATCACAAAGGACAAGGAGCAATTAAGAATGTTAAGAGGTTACTTAAGAAAGCTGGCATGCCCTCAGAGGGCACTCTAGACCCACATATATGGAGTGAATTTATGGCAAATTACAGAGGATGGTTAGAAGATAATGACTTAGTAGAAGTTGCACAAAAATGGCATGATACTGCTGTTGAATTAACTAAATGTGGTTGTAGAGAAACCACCAGGAAAGGTGTACCATATTATCAATGTTTTGGACCTCTAGGGTCCCAGAGTAGGCAGGATCCTGGGAAAAATCTTGTAAACCCACCCCTTTACCAGGATAATGCAGGGACTCCTTTGGTCCCTAAAGGACAGGCGCTTTCCCTTTTACAGAGATCAAAACCTCTCTTTCCAGTAATATTACGCAGTGGGACTTCATATGGTCCCCTAGCAGCCCCTGTAAGACCTATGGGTTCATTAGAGAAGGCAGATAGTCCAGACTTAAAGGAACCCTTAGTTGCCCCCATAGACACCCCAGTGGGGCCATTAGCTCCACAATTTTCTACTCCAATGATACCCAAAGTTGAGAGCATGTACCATGAGAACAGACAGCCGAGCTCAAGTATCAAATACTGGGAAGAATATAAGCCCTGGACACCCAGTGAACAACTGGCAATAATACAGCAGCTGGCAGATGTTGAAAAGGCCCCCTTAGCTCTAGTTCAGTCTCTATCCACAATTCAAGCTACTTACCAGTGTACTTGGATGGATTTAAAACAGATTGTGGCACTAAAAGCTGGCCCCATTTTGGCTAGAATAATTGCTAAATATACTGATGCCCATGAAGATAACCTCAGAAAAAGCAACATGCAAACAGATGAATGGTTTAGAACCAAGTCTGCATCTGGAGCATGCTATGTCACTGCAATAAGAGAATGGGCTAAGGTAAAGACAGAGGAACTAGCCCATAAATTAGGAGATATATTACAAGGGAAAGATGAACCTGTAGAAACATTTTTTCACCAGACTACAGATGGCTTGGGAGGCATTGGGTTACACAGATATTGAAACCACTTCGACCAGACTGCTTATTAACTGCTTCATGGATGGTATCCACATACCCATAAGGATTGGTCTCCAAAATGCTAGACCTGAGTGGAGAAGTTTAACCTATGGTGATCTGGTGAAGGTGGCTAGAGGAGTGGAAGCTAATCTAAATACTAGAAAGAGGAGCACACCTCTAATGGCTGTAACTGTCCCTAGAGCTGATGGAGACAGAAGGCAGGTAGACTGCTGGAATTGTGGCAGGAAAGGACACATTAAACGTAACTGCAAGTGTCCTCCTAAAAATAGAAAACCCCAGGATTCTAATGATAACTCCCAAGACAGCCAACCACCTCCACCACCTCCCCCTCCCCAATAGGAAATTGGCAAACCAGTGTCCCTACATATTATAAATATCCCTGACTCTGCAGGACCCTCACCCATTATCAATGTTACACTACCTGGGGGCCGAATAGTCCCTTTCCTGTTGGACACTGGCGCTGCTAAATCGATGTTACAGGAAAAATATGTGTTCCCGTATGAGAAATCTAATGATGTATTATCATGTGTAGGGGTGGATGGTATCGAAAATGACATTCCCCTTACCCACAAGCTGAAATTGAAGCTACACGACTCTACTGCCCTTGTGACAAGGCTACTTGTCAGCCCTAATGCCCCTGTTAATCTACTAGGCAGTGATATACTGCCTGCTCTTAGTGCAAATATCCAGTATAGCCCCACTGGAAAAGTAACATTGTCTGTGCCTTTAGAGGACAAACAAATGATATCTCTTTCAAATGTTCTGGCAACTCTCACTATGCCCAGCCATGTGCCAGAACCTACCATTGACTTGTCCTCAGTCCCTGATTCCTTATGGGCTACAGGGAAGACAGATACAGGCAGACTCTCTGTGCCCCCAGTCAAGGTGAATCTCCTGCCCGGAGCCAAACCTCCATACCAAAAACAATACCCCCTAAGCCCAGCACAGGAAGATGCTATTTCGCAATCTGTGCAAGAGTTTCTGCAGGCAGGGGTAGTTGTCCAGACCACCTCCCCTTGTAACACACCATTGTACCCAATTAAGAAAAAGCAAGAGAAAGGTAAACCTGTGGTATACCGTATGGTACATGATTTGAGGGCAATTAATGCTGTAACTGAACTGATTGCCCCTAATGTTCCCAACCCACACTCCTTGTTGGCACAAATACCACCTTCCTCTAAGGTATTTACTGTTATTGACTTGGCAAATGCATTTTTCAGTGTCCCCCTGGATCCCGACAGTCAGTTTTTATTTGCATTTACACATAAACACAAACAGTACACTTGGACAGTATTGCCACAGGGTGCACAAAACTCACCCACTATGTACAGCATGGCAATGGCCCAGATTCTTGAAGAATGGGAGAGGCCAAATAATGTAATTTTATTGCAGTATATCGATGACCTACTCCTATGTTGCGATAATATGGAATCTTGTATTGTAAACACTCTCTCCTTGCTGAAATTCCTGGCAAAAGCAGGCTGTAAAGCGTCAAAAACGAAACTGCAAGCTTGTGTAGAGAAAGTTATTTTCCTAGGACATTGCATTTCCCAGGGCATAAAACATCTCACAGAGAGTAGAAAGACTGCAGTTCAAAATATTAAACCCCCCCGCAGCCTAGCCCAGCTTCGTACCTTTCTCGGTTTGATATCTTACTGTCGTCCTTGGCTGCGTTCAGTAGCTATCTACATGCAACCACTGTATGATTGTCTTGCCAGCGAAAACAAACCATTTAAATTAAACCATGCGGCAGAAAATGCCTTCTATACACTTAAGATACTGGTAACGTCAGCTCCAGCACTGGGTCTCCCAGATTACAGAAAGAATTTTAACCTGTTCTGTACTGAGCAATCAGGTTATGCTACATCTGTCCTTACACAGGACCATGGTGGTAAACAAAGACCAATAAATTACTACTCCACCAGATTGGACCCTGTTGCCAGGGGTGCCCCCTCATGTGTTAGGGCAGTGGCGGCTGTTACTGCCCTCCTGGACAAAGCCACTGATATTGTTTTAGATAATCCGGTGACCATATACACACCACATGATATCAACAGCATACTGTCACAAGTTCAACCAAAACACATACATACTGCAAGGCATCTCAGAATGCAATGTGCCTTGCTTATGCCACCTAATGTTACATAAGGGAATGGAAATGGTACTTGTACTTCTGATCTTTTTGTAAATTCACTTTCACCAGATGAGTTAGCTGATGCCCAGGTACCCCATGATTGTGCAGCACTAATGGCACAAGAAACAGCAGGTTTTTTGCATGTAACTGATTCTCCATTATCTAATGCAGATTTTGAGTTTTTTGTAGATGGTTCCAGATATGCTGATGAGAAGGGTAATTTCCACACTGGATATGCTGTAGTCTCTGCACATGAGATAATAAAAGCTGAACCAATCGCTCCTCACTGCTCTGCACAGGAGGCAGAGCTGAAGGCACTCGCTGAAGCGTGTAAAATGGCTTCTGGTAAGACTGCTAATATTTTTACAGACTCTCGCTATGCTTTTGGTATAGCCCATGATTTTGGCCCTATTTGGCGGGCTCGTGATTTTCTCACCTCAGCAGGAACTCCAATCAAGAATTCTGAAGCCGTGAGTGCACTTATGGACGCTATCCTGTTACCCACTCAAGTAGGCATCATCAAGGTGGCAGCTCACGTGAAGATCACAGATGAAATTTCAAGAGGAAACCACAGAGCAGACGAAGCTGCCAAGCAAGCAGCAATTCAAGTTCATCCCTCTAAAGGTAAAACCTTCCTACAAGTTGTTCTTACAGATGACGCCGTTGACTACAATATACTGTTGAGCTTACAAAGACAGGCAAGCAAGGAAGAACATGACCTCTGGAGGAAACAAGATGCAGAACCTGATGATGACAAAATGTGGAGAAAAGGTAAAAGACTGTGTTTGCCACGAGTATTGTACCCCATGATGGCCCAGATTGCCCATGGACCTACACATCTAGCAATCAATCCTGTCTACTAACCTCTCTATGTAAAAGCAAACCTACTGTTGGTCGTACCTTAACTTACATTCCAGCTCCGACCTCGGAAAGGTTTTATGATGTTACCTCGCCTAACAAATGAAGGAATTCTCCTCCGCTGATTCTGGTGGTCGCTCAGTCCAAGGGAACCGTGGTGAAGCAATAAATGAAAGTCCCACAGGCTTTGGCTAGCAGGCCTGGATATACCTTGGACATTTGGGTGACCCTTGGATCAAAAGAGGGGATTGTGATAGAATTTATCTCGATTCCAAGGGTCACCCAAATGTCCAAGGTATATCCAGGCCTGCTAGCCAAAGCCTGTGGGACTTTCATTTATTGCTTCACCACGGTTCCCTTGGACTGAGCGACCACCAGAATCAGCGGAGGAGAATTCCTTCATTTGTTAGGCGAGGTAACATCATAAAACCTTTCCGAGGTCGGAGCTGGAATGTAAGTTAAGGTACGACCAACAGTAGGTTTGCTTTTACATAGAGAGGTTAGTAGACATGAAAAAAGCAAACCTACTGTTGGTCGTACCTTAACTTACATTCCAGCTCCGACCTCGGAAAGGTTTTATGATGTTACCTCGCCTATCCAAGATGCACATATCCAAGATGCACATGAACAGCTTAGTAAACACCCATTGGGTAGCACCCGGATTTACTGTTGTAGCAGCTAAACACACCCAAGCTTGCATGATTTGTGCTAGAAACAATCCAGGACAGGCTGTCAAAACACCGAGTAAGCACACACCAAGGCCACTTTACCCGTTTCAAAGACTGCAGATAGACTATATTCAACTACCTAAGGTAGGAGTGTATGAATATGTGTTGGTGTGCATTGATCTCTTTTCAGGTTGGCCAGAGGCCTACCCAGTGTCGAAAGCCACAACAAAGATAACAGCGAGTAAGCTTCTGAAGGAACTGGTATGTAGATATGGAGTACCTGAAGTGATTGAAAGTGACAGAGGTAGCCATTTCACTGGGGAAATAATGCAAGAAATTATGAAAGCCTTAGGGATCAGTCAGGCCTTCCACACCCCTTATCACCCCCAGAGTAGTGGGAAAGTAGAAAGGGCAAATGGCACCTTAAAGAACAAGATTGCAAAAGCCATGCAAGACACAGGGAAGCCCTGGACTGAATGCCTTCCCCTAGCACTCTTTTCTATGAGATTCACCCCCAATTCCAGACATGGCCTATCCCCTTTTGAGATCCTGTTTGGATGTGCCCCAAAGACAGGCCTCTATTTTCCCCAAACCCTCCAGATGCAGCATGGTAGTATGACTGCCTATGTTCAGGCCCTACACCAAAGATTAGACAAGGTGCATAAACAAGTCTTTGATTCTATTCCAGATCCAGACTCGGACTCTGCAACTCACAAACTGCAGCCTGGTGATTGGGTGGTGATAAAGAGGCATGTGAGGAAAGGACTTGAACCACGCTTTGACGGTCTATTCCAAGTGCTCTTGACTACGGCTACCTCGGTAAAACTAGAAGGAAAAGCCACGTGGATACACGCCAGTCACTGTAAACAAGTCACTCCGACTGATCCACCAACATGAAGCTGTTCATATCCTTTACCATATTATGCTCTGTTCAGATATGCTACTCTGACTTGAGACCAGAAAATAATAATGCATGGCAGGAAAATATATGGTTGCAGATAGCAAAGGCTTTCAATTTAACCTCCTTTTGCCTCAACCCTCTCCTTAGTACTGAAAACGCCATAGAATCTTGTCTTATAGCTGTCCCCACACCAATCTCACTGTTGAGGAAGTACCTACATACCCATAGACCCCATAAATCTCTACAACTATATTCTTATGCCTTCAAACCACTGGTAGGCATGCCCCCCCTATCCCTGAAGACAATTAATGTGACAGGCGCTGAACTATGTTGGTCTTTTTCATGTAATTGTTCAAGAGACCCTAATACTGAATCCCTGTTTTGCCCCACATGGTGGAAAAATACCACGAATTGTAGAGCCCTGAGCACCACTATGAATTGTACCAAAACTCACCAAGTTATGAGTTACCACTACAATGTCTATCTTCCTAAAGGATGGACTTTCTCCTGTGGAAATATTACTTATGCTTATGTCCCAGGTAACATTACAGGAGGTCCCTGTGCAATTTCTCGACTAACCATGACCATGTTTTCCAAATCTGACCTGATCACTAAAACCACCCAGCTACACAAACTGCTGAGAGACAGGAGAGATGTTAAAAACACCCTTACTTCTGATTGTAACTCTGAAATCACTCTCTTATCCAAAGCCGAATACTCTGCCCTAGCGTACACCTTGGTAGGAGTCCCAGGCTTAGCACTGTATAATACCCGAGTAGTTAATGCTGTAGCCTGTTCCCTTGCAAAAGGTTTAAATGCCACTTCACAGGCCCTAGAAGAGCTACTTATGGACAACCAGGCAAATAAGAAGGCAATCCTTGAGAATAGAGCAGCCATTGACTACTTACTAATGAAACATGACTTAGGATGTGAAGCTATTGAAGGTATGTGCTGTTTTAACCTATCTGACCATGGCACTATGATCCATAAACATATAAAAGATTTACATGACTTAGTACAGGATATCAAACAAGATAACGGCTTCTTTGAGGATTGGGATTGGACATTTGGGCTAGGAACATGGTTGACTTTACTAATTAAGAAAATTTTGTACTTTTTGCTATTAGCTATATTTGTCATTATGGCTATTTTTCTAACCTTGAGATTTTTTTTCATGTCTACTAACCTCTCTATGTAAAAGCAAACCTACTGTTGGTCGTACCTTAACTTACATTCCAGCTCCGACCTCGGAAAGGTTTTATGATGTTACCTCGCCTAACAAATGAAAGAACTCTCCTCCGCTGATTCTGGTGGTCGCTCAGTCCAAGGGAACCGTGGTGAAGCAATAAATGAAAGTCCCACATGCTTTGGCTAGCAGGCCTGGATATACCTTGGACATTTGGGTGACCCTTGGATCAAAAGAGGGGATTGTGATAGAATTTATCTCGATTCCAAGGCTCAAGCTTATAGGTGTCATATAATGATATCCTATATTAAAATTGGCTAACTTGGAATCAGGATTGATTGCTTGATGCTTGAACAACACTTAAGACCATATATGTCTAAGTCCCGGGAGCAGAGAGCCCCCACCCAAGATGTCTCTACTCTAATCTTGTTGTTCTCTCTTACCCAGAAACTTATTTGTTATGTATACATGGCGCTCATTCCTATGTCTTATCCTATGTCCTATTCCTATGTCTTATCTGTATTCCCTTGCTATTTTTGTTCTAAGAGTATTTGCACGTAAGCACTTACTTTTTAAATGTATAAAACCCAGCTGATGAATAAAAAACGTCAGAGGCTTATTTTGAATACCAACAGGTGTCTGGTGTCTAATTCTTGCTTCTCCGAGTGCACTTGTAACAACAATTTGGGTTTCCTCTGAATATAACAAAGATCAACATTCTGATCCACAACATAACCAAGACACGAGAAAGTATAAAACCGTCCATATTACTGGACTATTTATCAGTACAATATCAAATATTTTAGATATTGGGTACGTTGGGTGCTGTTTCTGTAGTAGAACCAAATGGTTTGCTTTTCCTAGGTATAATTTTTGAGGTTCAACATGTTGCGGATCAAGTAGAGAGATTATTGGGTGACCTGACGATAACATAAATCCGAGTAATGTGCATGGTCATAAAGAAAGAGTTTACTTTTATGGACATGATTGTGACAGTTGAATAGAATTGGAAAATGTGCTGTTGTGATTTAACCCCTTAAGGACACATGACGTGTGAGACACGTCATGATTCCCTTTTATTCCAGAAGTTTGGTCCTTAAGGGGTTAAAGGGAATGCTTAGGTAGAGACAAAAAAGATTTAATACGGTAGAACATGCAGACAGGGTTGGAACTCTGTAATGTAGATCATATAAAAATAGATGTGCTAAGTTTGTATGACATAATTATGGTTTCATTACTCTATTGCATATAATAAGTCTACAGTCACAAAATAGAGGGGTGCCATGACAGTCTTTGTGGATGTAAAGCCTACATTTGGTGGGGATGTTAAAAAGGTAAATAGAAACCTTTACCTGGTGTTTATTGGAAAACAGAACTCATATTAAAGTTATGAAGATGGATAGTAAACTTAATGAAGCATACATCATTTGAAGGCTAGTATTTAACAAAATAAGGAAGTTACTGCTATATAATGACCCCTATGACGTAAATGGTTTTTCACTAAATGTGGTGGGATGGGACGTATGATACAAACACACAAGAATGTTCATAGTGGGTAGGTGGTACTCAATAGAAGGCTTTGGGTACATGGCAAGCATTTTGGTTTCTTTCAAAACATTCCAGTAGTAAAACAAAAACAGAAGATTCAGGACACACATTGTTTATTTTTACAAGAGTAGTTTAAATTCAGTTGCCCTACTACATCAATGCTGACCATACCAGATTTACAGAGGCTACCAAGCTTAGTGGCACTGAGAGTGGTAACAAAGAGAGAGAGATCTGATCCTGGAATATGTGCAGAGAAAAATGCAAATAGGAGATAATTACAAATCTGCAGAGTGAATGTGTGCAGGTGTAATGGTCATTCATCCCCAACACTAATAATTGCCTTACCCCTTAAGGGATCATAGCAACTCTCTTTGGTTGGATTGGTGTATTTTGTTTTCCCTTTTAGCAAAGTAAAATTATGGCTTTATGCCTCTTGATTTACCTTAAAGGGACACTATAGGCAGGCACCAAGACAACTTTAGTTTAGTGAACCAGTTTTGGTGTATAGATCATGCCCCTGCAGTCTCACTGCTCAATTAGCTGCCATTTAGGAGTTAAAGGAACACTATAGTCACCTAAATTACTTTAGCTTTCAGAGAAAATGCAGTGTTTACATTACAACCTAAGGATGCCTCCACTGGCCACTCCTCAGATGGCTGCTAGAGGTGCATGCTGGGCCAGTGCTGCACAGTGTGACTGACATTCAGTGTCTCCTCCCTCTGCATGCAGACACTGAACTTTCCTCATAGAGATGGATTGATTCAATTCATCTCTATGAGGAGATGCTGATTGGCCAGGGCTGTGTTTGACTTGTGCCTCCTAGTCTGTCTCAGCCAAGCCTATGGGAAATAATTCAGATTGGCTCTTACCACCACTTCTGATGATGACAGCAGGCAGATCAGGGGCAGAGGCAGCAGCAGACTTCAATAAAAATAAGATTTCTGCAACATTTAGGAGGGGGAGTGGGGACATGGTGGTTCTAACACTATAGGGTCAGGAATACATGTTTGTGTTCCTGGCCCCATAGTGTTCCTTTAACATAATATATGCAACAATATAGTTTGGTGCATCATAGAGAAAATACGAGAAGAGGCACATGGACATGTTCCTCCTGCAAGAAAGAGGTCACTATAATTACAGATTGTATAATTATGCCACGCTGTACTTAGATAGGATGTAATATACTCATGTGCATAGGTCTTTATTGCTTCATGTACTGTAAAAAGATGAATAAAATACTTTCAAAAGAAAATATTATTAAATTCCTTTTTGTTCCTTAGCAATTTCAGTACACTTTAAAAAATAATTAAAATATTAAGCCAGAGACAAAACTATTTTATCATGCTGAAAATGAAAACACCACAGGGTGGCTTTAAATATATACACAAAGTTACATAAAACTATTTTATTAAGACAGCTAAATGCTTTTCCAGACAAAATATAAAGATCGGAATGACTTTGTGGCTCTGCACCAGGCCTCAGATCAACTTAAAAGGACTCTCCAGTGCCAGGAAAACAACCCGTTTTCCTGGCACTGCAGGTCCCCTCTCCCTCCCACCTCCCATTCCCCGGTTGTTGAAGGGGTGAAAACACCATCAGTCACTTACCTGAGACCCCCGCCGATGTCCCTCGGTGGTGGTTTCAGGTCGCCGCCGATCCTCCTCTTCATTACATTGGCCGGTGGTCGAAACTGATCCCGCCAGCCGGCCGGGGAGACCTAATGCGCATGCCCGGCATGCATTTCAATGCTTTCCTATGGTGAATTGAGCGACACTGGAGGTCCTCACACAGCGTGAGGACATCCAGCGACGCTCTAGCACAGAAAATCTGTGCTATACACACGGAAGTGCCCTCTAGTGGCTGTCTAGTAGACAGCCACTAGAGGTGGAGTTAAACCTACAAGGTAATTATTGCAGTTTATAAAAAACTGCAATAATTACACTTGCAGGGTTAAGGGTAGTGGGAGCTGGCACCCAGACCACTCCAATGGGCAGAAGTGGTCTGGGTGCCTGGAGTGTCCCTTTAACTATCATTGCTCAATGCTAAATATCGATCTGTATTTTCCTGTTGTTTGGAACTGAGAAAGGTTTTTGTCAAACTACACTGAAATTATGACCTAAATATTTAATTATTTTGCCTTCCTCCGGCTTTTATCACAGACACGTTGGCCTTTTCACATAAAATTAAATAACCAAAGGAAAACATTAGGAGTAATTTAAAATAATTGCATTACAATGGCATACAATATGTGGAAAAAACATTACACAAAGATGGAATCTGACGTGCTGAGAAGGATGCATTAACTGGCACACAGTATACTAAACGGAATCAGAGCAATGGTGGTCCTAACCAAGGCCCTTTAGAGGTTTGTATAATACACAAGCATTTATTAGTGCAGTCATACCTGA
Organism: Pelobates fuscus; assembly: GCF_036172605.1. Lineage (NCBI taxonomy): Eukaryota > Metazoa > Chordata > Amphibia > Anura > Pelobatidae > Pelobates > Pelobates fuscus. Next base: position 23,538,821 of record NC_086329.1, on the reverse strand, counting down.
ATTATAATAATAATAATAATAATAATAGGTGTATGTAAAATATAGACCACAAAATGTTTTTTTTTCAGTCTGCCAAGACCAAAGCAATCTGCGGTGAGAAATCTTCCAACGACCTTAAAAGGATGGTGTAGGCAGTGGCGTATCTACCACGGTCGCAGGGGCCACAATTGCGGCCGGGCTCGTCAGTGACCCCTGCGACCGCAGGCCACTATTACTTCAGGGATGATGCACGGCCACACTGGCCCAGGGTTTGCGGGTGCCTCCTGCAGATGTGAGATACAAGGAGGGACTGGGGGGAGAGGAATGAGAGGCATGGATCAGCTGGGGGAGAGAACGAGACACATGGGGGACTGGGTGGAGAGAATGATAGACATGCAGAGGCTGGAAAGTGATACAGATGAAGTGGCTGGGGAAAGGGAAATGAGACGCATGGAGGGACTGGGTGGAGGGATTGAAACATATGGAGGGAATGAGGGGGATAAGACACATGTAGGGGCTGGAGGGGAGGGGGTGATAAGACACCTGGAGGGGCTGGGAAGGAAATTAGACACATGGAGGGAATGAGACACACGGAGGGGCCAAGGACAGGGAATGAGACACATGGAGGAGCTGGGGGGAGGGAATGGCGCAGTGGCAAGGCGTTGGTCTCGTAAACCAAATATTATGGGTTCAATACCCATCTGTGCCTAATTCAATCTGTAAAGATTTGTGCTTTCTAATTAACTCAACAGCACCTCATTTATTTTATTTTTGTTCAGTATTTACAGATGAAAATGAAGGAAAGGGGCCTCAGTTAGGAAAAAGGACAAATGTGTAATTTGTTACATGTGAGTTTACAGAGGAAGAGGTTCTATTTTAACTGTCAAAAGTAAAGACAAATAAGTCAATGGGACCTGATGGAATACACCCCAAGTTATTAAAAGAGCTTAGTGGTGTACTAGCAAAACCATTAACAGATTTATTTAACCAATCACTGTTAACAGGAGTAGTCGTAGAAGATTAGCGACTGTTGTGCCCATTCACAAAAAGGGTAGTAGGGAGGAGTCGGGCAACTACAGGCCAGTAAGCCTTACTTCAGAAGTGGGGAAAGTAATGGAAACCATGTTAAAGGATCGGATTGTTGAACATCTGAAGTCACATGGATTTCCAGATCAGAGACAACATGGGTTTACTTCAGGGAGATCATGCCAAACTAATCTTATTGATTTTTTTGATCAGGTAACTATAATAATAGATCAGGGTGGTGCAGTGGACATTGCTTACCTAGATTTCAGTAAGTCTTTTGACACTGTTGCACATAGAAGGCTTATCAATAAACTGCAATCTTTACGTTTGGATTCCAATATTGTTAAATTGGTAAAGCAGTGGCTGAGTGACAGACAACAGAGGGTAGTAGTCAATGGAGTACTGTACACAGTACTGGAGACCCTATCTTCAGAAGGATATTGATACCTTAGAGAGAGTTCAAAGAAGGGCTACTAAACTGGTTCATGGATTGCAGGATAAAACTTACCAGGAAAGGTTGAAGGATCTTAACATGTATAGCTTGGAGGAAAGACGAGACAGGGGGGATATGATAGAAACATTTAAATACATAAAGGGAATCAACACAGTAAAGGAGGAGACTATATTTAAAAGAAGAAAAACTACCACAACAAGAGGACATAATCTTAAATTAGAGGGGCAAAGGTTTAAAAATAATATCAGGAAGAATTACTTTACTGAGAGGGTAGAGGTTAACACCATGAAGGAGTTTAAGCATGCATGGGATAGGCATAAGGCTATCCTAACTATAAGATAGGGCCAGGGACTAATGAGAGTATTAAGGAAATTGGGCAGACTAGATGGGCCAAATGGTTCTTATATGCTGTCACATTCTATGTTTCTATGTAATGAGACACATGGAGGGGCTGAGGGGAGGGAATAAGACACATGGAGGGGCTGAGGGGAGGGAATAAGACACATGGAGGGGCTGGGAGGGAATGAGACACATGGAGGAGCTTGGTGGAGAGCATGAGACACATGGAGGGGCTGGGAGGGAATGAGACACATGGAGGAGCTTAACGGAAAGCTCATTCAATGTAAAGCTACTAGAAAATGGTGTAACACTAAATGTGAAGACAGCTCCAGGGGACTCCAAGCTATATAATTAAATTAACTGAAGCTGATCCATTCCCTACCGTGTCCATTTAACTCCATAGTTTGTTGGCTGGGGTGTGTAGTATTGTACAGGGTGGAGTAGAAGTTCCGGAACTCTGCGGCGATCTTGTCTGGGAATTGGGTCACCGTGCCGTCGGCGAGTCGTATCTTATGAACTTGGGCCTGTGTTTGGGGTCCCCTGAGCATCCTCGCTAGGAGTTTCCCACCTTTGTTGGCGTGTTGGTAAAAGAAGGCCTTCGATCGTTGTATGTTACGGTAGTGGGAGTGGGTGATGTGTTCTTTCAAGAGTCTGCGTGCTTCCAGCAGTGTCACGTAGGTTGATTCGAGCTGGGATCGTTTGTGCTGCATTTCAAGTGTTGTTATATTTGCTATTAAGTTGGAAACCTGTTGACGGGATTCCCTCTTTTTTTTGGAAGCCAGTCTCATCAATGTGCCCCGGATTATGCTCTTCTGTGCTTCCCATATTGTAGCTGCTGTGTGTTCGGCCGTCGTGTTCAGGTCAAAGAACATGGTCAGGTCCTCGGTCACCCTTTCTCGTGTCCCTAGGTCCAGGAGGAGGGAATCTTGTAGTCTCCACGTCCATGAGGCAGACCTCACCTGCAGGGAGTCCATTGTTAGCGTGACCGGCCCATGGTCCGACCACAGGGCAGGTCCGATCTCCGATGTCTGCAGCGCCGAGAGTTGTTCTCGTTGCAAGAAGAGATAATCGATCCTCGCATAGCGTTTGTGGAGGGCAGAGTAGTGTGTGTATTCTCTGTCAGTGGAAGGTGTTGCCCACCCGCAGTCAACCAGTCTTAGGCCTCTCAGGGCTGTGTGGATGCTCCAAATTGCCCCTTGTGGGAGACTGCTGTGGCTCGTAGAGGTGTTTAGAAGTGGGTGTAGGGGGACGTTGAAGTCTCCTCCTACGATGAGCGTTGCTTCTGTGAATGTAGAGATCTTGGTGAGGGTCCTGTGGACATGTTGGGCCTGGATTTGGTTGGGTATGCAGAGTGTTGCGAAGGCATATCTGCGGTTCTGGACTTCTCCTTTCAGGAAGAGGTAGCGGCCCTGTGGGTCTGTGAGTCTTTCCTGTTCCTTGAATTGGAGTTTCGTATTTAGGAGGATCGCCACTCCCGCCTTTGGGGCGGTGGGGTGATTGCTGAGAGCGGCAGTGGGGTAATGCCTGCTTTTTAGTGAAGGTGCGGATCCCTCCCTGAAATGGGTTTCTTGCAGAAAGGCTACGGAGTCTGTGCAGTTCTCTCAGCAGCTGGGTCCGCCGTTCTGGGATATTCAGCCCCCTGCAGTTCAGGGTCAGGACCCGATATGGGTCAGGGACATAGGCCATGTGGGTGTTGGGCGCCGGTGGAAGGCCAGCAGTCGGAGGGAAGGGGTGGGTTGCGGGTACGCGGTTGGTCACAACGTCGGTGCTCCCGCGTCCAGGGTCTGCCCCTCTAGAGAGTTTTCTATCCTCCTGACTGGCGGGCCCGTATCAGTGTGGGGGAAGTGGGAGAAGAGTGGGGTGTGGGTTGGACTTGGGGGGGGAGTGGTATGGGGGTGGGGAGGGAGGCAGGAGGGGAGGGGTTGGGTGTGTCTCAGGGAAGAGACAGGTGCGTCACCCAAGAGTTGGGGACGAGTATCCCTCTAGTTGAGGGCGTTCATGTGACTGCGGTGGCAGTCGACGACCAGACCTGCCGGCATTAGCCTACAGTGGGGGAGAAGGTCTCGACTCCTCAAGTAATTCCACTTTAGGTATGTGGAACCATCCAGCGGGTAGGATTGTAGCAGGAGGCGAGTATCCGTCAGGTGTCTGTACACCACCTTGTGTATAGTCTAATGGAGAATGCGGAGCAGTGTGTGTTGTAGGTCAGAGTACCTCTTAGGGTTGGGGTCGTGTACGTTGTGTGGGTCAGTCTCCTGGGGGCTAGTATAATGCTGGTTAAGCGTTGCACTCAGTTTTTAGCCATATCATCCCTTTCCCTTTCCCCCCCAGTGAGTCGCAATTTGCTTATTAGAAGCTTGGTGGTGAGGAGCTCAGGGGTTAGACGTCCATATTGCTCGGAGTCCAGACCACGCCCCATTGTGTCCCTTTTACTCAAGCAAAATCACCCATGAAGTCTCTATTGAAGTCAACACAAAGTAAACTTGGGAAAAACAAGCCAATCAGTGAAGGGTAACTTTAGCCAGAGCTTGAACCAAGTGCACTGTTGGCATATACATTTAACGCCCATGTGTGAAGCTGAGAATCATGGGAAAACTGCTACTGATATAGGTACTCCACCTCAGCCGGAGCATGACATTGAGCAATCATGAATACTAAGAAATAAGTAAGAACATACAAACGAATACATTTATAAACAACCTGTTTCCGCAAATTCTATGTACTTTTTTCTGATACACCACCAGCTGCAGAGATGTAAAATAAAATAGTTATTCTACTGAAAATAAATAAATAGTCTGCATGTAGTAGCACAATAGGCTTCCAACCAAGTAAGATTTAACTAAGTAAAAACAAGTCGATTTATCTACATGACTTCAAGTAGAAAGTTCGATGGTATTTAGAGGATATAGCAATAAATTCTGCATTGACCTCGGCAGGACACAGGGTCATCTGTGAGTAACACCTGCCGAAATGTTACTGAATATCCGATATCCAATATTCATTCAAATCTATTATAGAAGATAGAGAAACAATAAGTAGAATTGTAACTGGCAAAGCATTATGGCAAGCATAATCCAATATACAAAAAAAACAAGTAAAAAGTAGGCGCTCGTAAAATACTAGTCTCCAATTAATATAATCTACTTTAAAATGAAGCTGCACCAAAAAATAAGTGTAGAAACTCCTCAAAACACTCTCGTGAATACAAAAAAATGATAAGGTGCGCTGTGTCTTTAAGACCCAAGTGATTCAAAAGTGCAACTTGTGCAAAATATTATAATAAAGTGCAAAGTGTTAAAAGTGCACTCAAATGCGTAAATAAATATTATACATACATATGTCCTCTCGAATTATACATAAAAGAAAAGGAGAGACATAAAAACATAATAGTGTAAAATCGTTTTTAAAAAATATATATAAATATTAAATGCCAGAAGGGTGCACTCACAAACATAGAGCAGAAAGAGCCTGCTCTAGCTTTAATCGCTTCTTGAGATATACGACTGCATGAACGGAGATACTTCAAAATAATTTATTTGCCCAGCACAGCATAGAATAGTCACCTTCCTTCACATCCAATTTTCAAATACACACAAAGTCCGGTAAAAGTGCAGCTTCAGGGTGTCGACTGTCCCTTTGTATTGATCGCCGCTGTGGTTACCGTCTGTGTACGAAAAGACTTCCGGGAGGAGGGACTTCCTTGTATGCGTGACGTAAGGTGCGTAGCTTTGCGTGATGACGCGTTTCGCCGTATTCACGGCTTCATCAGATCTGCCCATGCAAGTCTTGTTCGTTGTTTTATACCCATCTTAATGGGTAAACATAGGTGATTGGCAATCAGAGTCCTTTACCTTAGCGTTGGTGTCAATTAAATACATATTACAAAAAACAAATATACTTTATTATGAGAACTTTCTTAATTAGAAAAATAACTTTATATTACTATACTTGTTTAAAAAAATCATAGATATTACTTAAAAAACTTATGAAAAAATGTATAAAAAATATATATATTATTATAAATCACATGATTTCCAAGGAATATATTCCGATAGACATATTTATAGAGACATTTTTTTAAAAAGGCATTTTTGAAAAAGACATTTAAAGAGACATACTTCAGAATATACAATACACAAAAACCGGCACATAGCCTAAACTACGTATTCACAGTTAATACATGTTATAAAAAGGAGAAAAAATGTTTTTCTAAAAATAGAAAATATCTCTAAAATAGAGAAAAGGGAAAGAAAAGAAAAAAATTTCTTTAAAAATGAGGAGAAAAAAAATATTATTGGGAGAAAAAGAGGGAAGATAATATGTTTAAAACAAACACTAAATGGTTACCTTATTCTAAAATTAACTTAAAAAGTTAAACAGATCAAATTCTATGTTGAGTCCCCTAGGTTCTAACGTTTTTAATCTGTGGACCCATTGCATTTCTTTTTTGCCTATATCAATAATATGATTTCCCCCTCTCCATGATTTTTTTACTACCTCTATTCCTAGGAATACCAACCCTCTAGGGTCTTTATTATGACATTTCTTAAAATGTGCCGGAACGCTATGATTATCATAGCCCTTAATAATGTTATTTACGTGCTCATATATTCTTTTGTGTAGTGGGCGAATTGTCCGCCCCACATACTGTAGTCCACATGGGCATATTATTAAATAAATTACATTCTTACTAAAACACGTAATAAAATCTTTGATATAAAATTCAGTATCTTTCGTATTATTTTTAAATTTACTGACCCCCTTTAAAGTGGCATTTTTACTACACCTGCATCCTGCACATTTATTACAGGAATAAAACCCTTTTTTATTGTCTAAAAACGTCTTGGGAATTTCCTTTCTAGGATGATTAAAAGTGAGAATTTGTTTAAAATTCGGAGCTCCTCTAAACGTAATAAAGGGTTTTTCGGGGATAATTTTACTGAGTTCATTATCTTTCTTTAAAATATGCCAATGTTTATTCACTATTGATTTCATTTTATTGCACTCTTGATTAAAATCAAAAACCAAGGGTAATATGATTTCTCTTTCTTTATTTGGATTTCTTATTTCTTCCTGGTTACTCACTGATTGGTTAGATTCTAAACTTACTATTTCATTATATGCTTTTTCCAGAATTTGTTGGGGATACCTCTTTTGCTTAAATCTATCCATAATTATCATGGCTTGTTCCTCGAATTTATCTTTATCGGCACAGTTCCTCCTAATCCTCTGCAGTTGGCCTTTGGGGATATTGTTAAGCCAAGGAGTATAGTGGCCACTGTTGTATAAAACATAATTGTTAGAATCCACCTTCTTAAAAAAGTGTTTTGTTTTTATCTCCTCATTTTCTATATATATTTCTAAATCTAAATAATTAATATTTGTCTTACTAAAAACACTAGTCAAACTAATACCCCAGTTATTATTATTAAGTTTTTCTAAAAATTCTTTAAGAGCTTCTTCATGTCCATCCCATATAAAAATTAAATCATCTATATATCTATAATATAGGACCAGGTTTGCCCCCCATTCCGGGCTCTCATACACATGTTTTTCTTCCCAGCCGGCCATGTATAAATTCGCATAACTTGGGGCAAACCTGGTCCCCATAGCCGTTCCTTGGCACTGTAAGTAAAAATGAGAATTAAATAAAAAATAATTATTGTGTAAAATCCAATTAATACTCTTAATTAAAAAATCAACATGTTCATTTGAAAATTTATTAGATCTATTTAGGGAATCTTCTATTACTTGACAGCCTTGTGCATGGGGAATGGAGGTATATAACGAAGATACATCACAAGTTACCAATATATATGTACTCTTCCATTTAACATTTTTTAAAAAATTGATAACATCTAATGTATCCTTTAGGTACGAAGGCACCATCTTAACTAAATCCTGCAGCCATGTGTCTACATATTTCGAAAGATTGGCGGAAATGGAATGTATCCCCGAAACAATGGGTCTTCCAGGGGGGTTCATTTTATCCTTATGGACCTTGGGTAGGGTATAGAAGACTGGCATTCTGGGGAAATCATTATGTAAAAATTTGTATTCGTCCTCATTCAGAATGCCGTCCTCTCTTCCCCTATCCAACAATTCATACAAGGATTTTTTTTATTTCCTCTATAGGATCTTTTTCTAAGACTTTATAGGCATTTTGATCTTGGAGTTGTCTATAACATTCTTTTATATACATCTCTGAATCTTGTACCACTATACTTCCTCCCTTGTCCGCGGGCTTTATGATAATTGTTTTGTTACTTCTTAATTGCTGTAATGCCTCTCTTTCCTCTTTGTTTAGATTATTCCTCCTATTTTTGATCTTTTTTTCTAATTTCTCAAAATCTTCTGTTACTGATTTTTCAAAGATATCAATAGCACTAGTCCTATAATTTCTGGGATAGAAACTAGACTTATTTTTTTAAATTGGTATGGGTGTTATCTATAACTTTCTCTTTACATTTATTTAGATAAAAAAACCTTTTTAGTGTTAAACCTCTAGAAAACTTCAACATGTCTACATATGCCGAGAAGGAGTCAAACTTACGACTGGGGGCAAACTTAAGCCCTTTGTCTAAAACCTTACATTCGTATTTGGAAAGATTTAGAAATATATATAGAAAATGAGGAGATAAAAACAAAACACTTTTTTAAGAAGGTGGATTCTAACAATTATGTTTTATACAACAGTGGCCACTATACTCCTTGGCTTAACAATATCCCCAAAGGCCAACTGCAGAGGATTAGGAGGAACTGTACCGATAAAGATAAATTCGAGGAACAAGCCATGATAATTATGGATAGATTTAAGCAAAAGAGGTATCCCCAACAAATTCAGGAAAAAGCATATAATGAAATAGTAAGTTTAGAATCTAACCAATCAGTGAGTAACCAGGAAGAAATAAGAAATCCAAATAAAGAAAGAGAAATCATATTACCCTTGGTTTTTGATTTTAATCAAGAGTGCAATAAAATGAAATCAATAGTGAATAAACATTGGCATATTTTAAAGAAATACAAAAAGAGAAGTCCTGCGCTAAAGCAGCATGGACTACAACACACATCAGCCCCAATATGTAGTAAAAACCAAAGAAAAGAAAATGTTACTTGCGCTTTTTCCTTAATCCCTATGTATATTTAGACAAATGGAGGTCATTTAGTTGCTCCAATGGCCATTGGAGGGATGCCCGCCTGCCAACGTCAGGGGTAAGTAAAGGGGTGTATATAAAAAATACCCCTTTCTGTCTCATTAGAGATATCTTTGCCAGAAGCTCAAGGAAGCAGGCTGAAGGGTCAGTGTTAGGACCCGCTTAGGGGGGTCTGCCTTGACGTTGGCAGGCGGGCATCCCTCCAATGGCCATTGGAGCAACTAAATGACCTCCATTTGTCTAAATATACATAGGGATTAAGGAAAAAGCGCAAGTAACATTTTCTTTTCTTTGGTTTTTACTACATATTGGGGCTGATGTGTGTTGTAGTCCATGCTGCTTTAGCGCAGGACTTCTCTTTTTGTATTTGTATTTACTTTGTATCACACAGCCTGGTTACAATGCTGCTACCCATCCCATGTGTTCCCTATTAAGGGTTAATAAGTAAAGGGGTGTATATAAAAAATACCCCTTTCTGTCTCATTAGAGATATCTTTGCCAGAGGCTCAAGGAAGCAGGCTGAAGGGTCAGTGTTAGGACCCGCTTAGGGGGGGTCTGCCTTGACGTTGGCAGGCGGGCATCCCTCCAATGGCCATTGGAGCAACTAAATGACCTCCATTTGTCTAAATATACATAGGGATTAAGGAAAAAGCGCAAGTAACATTTTCTTTTCTTTGGTTTTTACTACATATTGGGGCTGATGTGTGTTGTAGTCCATGCTGCTTTAGCGCAGGACTTCTCTTTTTGTATTTGTATTTACTTTGTATCACACAGCCTGGTTACAATGCTGCTACCCATCCCATGTGTTCCCTATTAAGGGTTAATAAGTAAAGGGGTGTATATAAAAAATACCCCTTTCTGTCTCATTAGAGATATCTTTGCCAGAGGCTCAAGAAAGCAGGCTGAAGGGTCAGTGTTAGGACCCGCTTAGGGGGGGTCTGCCTTGACGTTGGCAGGCGGGCATCCCTCCAATGGCCATTGGAGCAACTAAATGACCTCCATTTGTCTAAATATACATAGGGATTAAGGAAAAAGCGCAAGTAACATTTTCTTTTCTTTGGTTTTTACTACATATTGGGGCTGATGTGTGTTGTAGTCCATGCTGCTTTAGCGCAGGACTTCTCTTTTTGTATTTGTATTTACTTTGTATCACACAGCCTGGTTACAATGCTGCTACCCATCCCATGTGTTCCCTATTAAGGGTTAATAAGTAAAGGGGTGTATATAAAAAATACCCCTTTCTGTCTCATTAGAGATATCTTTGCCAGAGGCTCAAGGAAGCAGGCTGAAGGGTCAGTGTTAGGACCCGCTTAGGGGGGGTCTGCCTTGACGTTGGCAGGCGGGCATCCCTCCAATGGCCATTGGAGCAACTAAATGACCTCCATTTGTCTAAATATACATAGGGATTAAGGAAAAAGCGCAAGTAACATTTTCTTTTCTTTGGTTTTTACTACATATTGGGGCTGATGTGTGTTGTAGTCCATGCTGCTTTAGCGCAGGACTTCTCTTTTTGTATTTGTATTTACTTTGTATCACACAGCCTGGTTACAATGCTGCTACCCATCCCATGTGTTCCCTATTAAGGGTTAATAAGTAAAGGGGTGTATATAAAAAATACCCCTTTCTGTCTCATTAGAGATATCTTTGCCAGAGGCTCAAGGAAGCAGGCTGAAGGGTCAGTGTTAGGACCCGCTTAGGGGGGGTCTGCCTTGACGTTGGCAGGCGGGCATCCCTCCAATGGCCATTGGAGCAACTAAATGACCTCCATTTGTCTAAATATACATAGGGATTAAGGAAAAAGCGCAAGTAATATTTTAAAGAAAGATAATGAACTCAGTAAAATTATCCCCGAAAAACCCTTTATTACGTTTAGAGGAGCTCCGAATTTTAAACAAATTCTCACTTTTAATCATCCTAGAAAGGAAATTCCCAAGACGTTTTTAGACAATAAAAAAGGGTTTTATTCCTGTAATAAATGTGCAGGATGCAGGTGTAGTAAAAATGCCACTTTAAAGGGGGTCAGTAAATTTAAAAATAATACGAAAGATACTGAATTTTATATCAAAGATTTTATTACGTGTTTTAGTAAGAATGTAATTTATTTAATAATATGCCCATGTGGACTACAGTATGTGGGGCGGACAATTCGCCCACTACACAAAAGAATATATGAGCACGTAAATAACATTATTAAGGGCTATGATAATCATAGCGTTCCGGCACATTTTAAGAAATGTCATAATAAAGACCCTAGAGGGTTGGTATTCCTAGGAATAGAGGTAGTAAAAAAATCATGGAGAGGGGGAAATCATATTATTGATATAGGCAAAAAAGAAATGCAATGGGTCCACAGATTTAAAACGTTAGAACCTAGGGGACTCAACATAGAATTTGATCTGTTTAACTTTTTAAGTTAATTTTAGAATAAGGTAACCATTTAGTGTTTGTTTTAAACATATTATCTTCCCTCTTTTTCTCCCAATAATATTTTTTTTCTCCTCATTTTTAAAGAAATTTTTTTCTTTTCTTTCCTTTTTCTCTATTTTAGAGATATTTTCTATTTTTAGAAAAACATTTTTTCTCCTTTTTATAACATGTATGAACTGTGAATACGTAGTTTAGGCTATGTGCCGGTTTTTGTGTATTGTATATTCTGAAGTATGTCTCTTTAAATGTCTTTTTCAAAAATGCCTTTTTAAAAAAAATGTCTCTATAAATATGTCTATCGGAATATATTCCTTGGAAATCATGTGATTTATAATAATATATATATTTTTTATACATTTTTTCATAAGTTTTTTAAGTAATATCTATGATTTTTTTAAACAAGTATAGTAATATAGTTATTTTTCTAATTAAGAAAGTTCTCATAATAAAGTATATTTGTTTTTTGTAATATGTATTTAATTGACACCAACGCTAAGGTAAAGGACTCTGATTGCCAATCACCTATGTTTACCCATTAAGATGGGTATAAAACAACGAACAAGACTTGCATGGGCAGATCTGATGAAGCCGTGAATACGGCGAAACGCGTCATCACGCAAAGCTACGCACCTTACGTCACGCATACAAGGAAGTCCCTCCTCCCGGAAGTCTTTTCGTACACAGACGGTAACCACAGCGGCGATCAATACAAAGGGACAGTCGACACCCTGAAGCTGCACTTTTACCGGACTTTGTGTGTATTTGAAAATTGGATGTGAAGGAAGGTGACTATTCTATGCTGTGCTGGGCAAATAAATTATTTTGAAGTATCTCCGTTCATGCAGTCGTATATCTCAAGAAGCGATTAAAGCTAGAGCAGGCTCTTTCTGCTCTATGTTTGTGAGTGCACCCTTCTGGCATTTAATATTTATATATATTTTTTAAAAACGATTTTACACTATTATGTTTTTATGTCTCTCCTTTTCTTTTATGTATAATTCGAGAGGACATATGTATGTATAATATTTATTTACGCATTTGAGTGCACTTTTAACACTTTGCACTTTATTATAATATTTTGCACAAGTTGCACTTTTGAATCACTTGGGTCTTAAAGACACAGCGCACCTTATCATTGTTTTGTAAGCATAATCCAATGCCATCATAGTTATAAATAAATTCCACAAATACTCCAACACTTCTATTTCACTAGATTCACCCCACCCCACAGAGTATCTTTATAACTGCAATAGAACAATTAATCACTTTTCCCAGATCTGTCCTAGAGAATACAATGTTGAATTATTCGATTACTAGGCTGCAACATGTCGGCAGTGAATCCCTCTTCGTCAATTCGTATGTTGGGACTTTCTTCCCAGTTTGCCAATTAGCTTTATAGAAAGTCTTTGCTTTGCAAGGTCACTTGAACGTCACTGCTTCTAGTCACTCGCAAATCAAGCACAAAGTATGGCCTTTCACCAAGAACCGTTGAGATCTGATCTCCTCTTTCTTGCAATAACCTCGGACGTGACTTTTCTATACAGTAATCGCAGGTGATTGACGGCCGAGTCTGACCATCATGAAACTGAACATGAAAAACGCAACCTCAAGCCCTGCTGTCAGACATCTTAATACAGATCTAACCAATTAATTGATATAGTCACAGAAAGGTAACATCAGAGCGAATCCTCGTAGCACAGATACAAAAATACCTTCTACACGGCTCATTCTTCAAACCTTTTCTTCTTTTACGGAGAACAAAAACGAAAACACTCATTTCACTTGTGTATAAAACCGACTAATTGTCTGAGTCATTTGCTCTTTTAAACAGCCTGTTTTCAATTCCAAGAGATAATTACCAGCCGTAAATTACTTGCAGAACGCTATAGAGAAATTCAATGATCCTCATAACTAAATGAAGCAGAAATATGTGGACCGCAAAACATGGTAACTAAATGCTCAATGTACCACCTTCCTTGTTGGAGCATAACCTACTACCTTGTACATTGTTGTGCATCGAGTCAGCAACACATACAAGTATTCACTGGCAAAAGATGCTCAGACATGCAGGAACCATTGGTAAGCGGTAAAGGTTAAGGCGATCTAATAAAGATAATGCATCCATAAGAGGTTACAGGTCACAAATCATTATAATGAGTGAATTCTGCTATATTAGTCATCAGTATAACTTTAAATGGACACACCAGGCACTACCAACACATGCATGCTATCCTATTCTTGGCATTCTTTATTTAGTTGTGCTGATAAAATAGAAAAATAAAATTGCAGCTTTCTGCAGCGTATGTGTACCCCCTTGGTCTCATCCCTCTCCTTTTACAAAGTAACCAGTTTATTAGCAGTACTTACACAGAGTACATACTCAGCTCAGCCAATGAGAGATCAGTGTGAGTTGCTGATTTCACTCATAGAAACATAGAAACATAGAATGTGACGGCAGATAAGAACCATTCGGCCCATCTAGTCTGCCCAGTTTTCTAAATACTTTCATTAGTCCCTGGCCTTATCTTATAGTTAGGATAGCCTTATGCCTATCCCACGCATGCTTAAACTCCTTTACTGTGTTAACCTCTACCACTTCAGCTGGAAGGCTATTCCATGCATCCACTACCCTCTCAGTAAAGTAATACTTCCTGGTATTATTTTTAAACCTTTGTCCCTCTAATTTAAGACTATGTCCTCTTGTTGTGGTAGTTTTTCTTCTTTTAAATATAGTCTCCTCCTTTACTGTGTTGATTCCCTTTATGTATTTAAATGTTTCTATCATATCCCCCCTGTCTCATCTTTCCTCCAAGCTATACATGTTAAGATCCTTCAACCTTTCCTGGTAAGTTTTATCCTGCAATCCATGAACCAGTTTAGTAGCCCTTCTTTGAACTCTCTCTAAGGTATCAATATCCTTCTGAAGATAGGGTCTCCAGTACTGTGTACAGTACTCCAAGTGAGGTCTCACCAGTGTTCTATACAATGGCATGAGCACTTCCCTCTTTCTACTGCTAATACCTCTCCCTATACAACCAAGCATTCTGCTAGCATTTCCTGCTGCTCTATTACATTGTCTGCCTACCTTTAAGTCATCAGAAATAATCACCCCTAAATCCCTTTCCTCAGATGTTGAGGTTAGGACTCTATCAAATATTTTGTACTCTACCCTTGGGTTTTTACGTCCAAGATGCATTATCTTGCACTTATCCACATTAAATGTCAGTTGCCACAACTCTGACCATTTTTCTAGTTTACCTAAATCATTTTCCATTTGGCTTATCCCTCCTGGAACATCAACCCTGTTACATATCTTAGTATCATCTGCAAAAAGACACACCTTACCATCAAGACCTTCTGCAATATCACTAATAAAAATATTAAAGAGAATGGGTCCAAGTACAGATCCCTGAGGTACCCCACTGGTGACAAGCCCAAGCTTCGAATATACTCCATTGACTACAACCCTCTGTTGCCTGTCACTCAGCCACTGCCTTACCCATTCAACAATATTCGAATCCAAACTCAAAGATTGTAGTTTATTGATAAGCCTTCTATGTGCAACAGTGTCAAAAGCCTTACTGAAATCTAGGTAAGCAATGTCTACTGCACCACCCTGATCTATAATTTTAGTTACCCAATCAAAAAAATCAATAAGATTAGTTTGGCATGATCTCCCTGAAGTAAACCCATGTTGTCTCTGGTCTTGAAATCCATGTGTTTTTAGATGTTCAACAATCCTATCCTTTAACATGGTTTCCATCACTTTCCCCACTACTGAAGTAAGGCTTACTGGCCTATAGTTGCCCGACTCCTCCCTATTACCTTTCTTGTGAATGGGCACAACATTCGCTAACTTCCAATCTTCTGGGACTACTCCAGTTATCAATGATTGGTTAAATAAATCTGTTAATGGTTTTGCTAGTACACCACTAAGCTCTTTTAATAGCTTTGGGTGTATTCCATCAGGTCCCATTGACTTATTTGTCTTTACTTTTGACAGTTGAAATAGAACCTCTTCCTCTGTAAACTCACGTGTAATAAATGACTCATTTAGACAGCAGCTAAACTCACACATTTCTCATTGGCTGATTTACATTCCATCGAGAAAATGGAAGGCATAGCTAAAGGTGTGGGGTTATCCTGCAGAAAGCAGGAAAATATGTTTCCCTCTTGATTGTAACACACTATGCACCAAAACAACTTTATGTTAATGAAGTGGTGTGGCAAAAGTGACCTTGCCACTGGTTCTTGGAGGGGCCTGTTTGCCAGCCTCCTGCCCTGTGACTATGGCCCCTGTGATAAACCTTGTTTAAAAATACAGTTTGTGCCCTTTTGGACTGGTACCGTAGCACTTCAAACTGGTACTTCGAATTCCCGAACAGTCGAAGTGAGTCGAAGTGGCCGCCATTCGACATTCGAACACGTGGCAGCGGCCATCTTATATAGTCGAATGTGTTCAGCTGTGTTTTGTCGTTGAGTTCATAGAATTCAAATCTGACACGCGGCGGCACGAACACCGCTGAACAAGTACCTTCCATGGAACTTCGGCTATTCGAACGGCGTTCAACTGGCAGAAGACCACAAACAAGTGACACATACTGACTATGTTCATCAACCATTGCGTTTGGTAATTCAAAGTGTATTTCGACTGTTTGAAATAGACTGGCCGCACAGCCTGATTCTCTGGAACTGTTTTGGGCATGAGTGTGGTCGGTCAAAAAGAGATTTCCAGTAATTTCCTGAACCCGTGCTCTGATCTGGGTGATTTTTGGATATGTTGTGTTTTGGGATACTTATGATACTTTATAAAAATGAGTGTTTTTCTGCCTGGAGATAATGGCGTTACATACAGAACTTGACTCAATTATCTCACAGGATGAGGGGAGGGATTGTGTGTAATGTGTGGGAGTGTTGTACATTTAATTACTGTTCTAACAAGGTCCACGTGGGTGTCACCCTTGTTGGGAAACTTGCATAAAAGGCCAGTGTGCCTCCATTAAAATTTAGTTCCTGCTTACCCTCTACATAGAGTCTCATCTCGTGTGGGGGAAACGGCTGTATCTATCCTGGGGATTGCTATATCTCTATACTCCCCTGGGATTATAATCACTAGTTCTTTTAAGAGCTGTTCCTGCTGCGCTCTCTGGAGTGGGAGAGGTCTGCCCACTGGAAGCTGGATCTTGGGTCCAGGGTGGGTGGAGGATGAAGAGTTCCCAGCCAAGCTGTGACGCTGGACGTGGGGACTACAGTGCTGATGGTGTCGGGTGGAGTGCTTGGAGTCCTCGGTGAGCACTAGGAGCATTGGTTGACAGAGGGGTCCGATTCTTAAACTGTATTTATTGCACACTGTGTTTAATTTAGCATTTCCTATCTCCTGTTTTGTTAATAGCCTGCTAAAGCCTGGAGAAGCCTCATGTATGTAATTAAAGGCTTACTCCAAGCACCATGACCTCTTCAGGGATTTGAAGTTGCCATGGTGCCTGGAATCTGTAAGTGCAGTGTTTCACTATGAAACATTGCACATACAGAGATTAACTCCGTAGTTGCCTAAGCTCTGGCAGCGTCATTAGCCAGCTCTGAATGAAGTTCCATGGTGGCTAATGTCAATTCTGTGTAAAATTGTCATCTGATGCCAGCACACATGCGTGTCTCCCCTGTTCTCCCCTCAGTTTATTCTCTCTGACCTCCCCCTCTGGCTAGGGAGATTGACGTCAGGCAAGGAGAATCAGAGGGGAGAACTCAGCGATGTGACGGAGGTAAATTTTAGTTTACATTTTTTCATTTTTATTTTTGTAGTGATAACAATCATGCCTGCAATACCACAACAGTAATAGCAGGTGAGGCAAAACAGTTAGCATAAACCGTGGCATGGTACCAGATACATTTGCACAAGTTTGTAAATACTATACACGTTAATAAAGATGATTGTTGTCAAGAAAGGTTTAATATATAAAAACATGCTGGTATCAGTAGCCTAGG
The DNA here is from genome assembly GCF_036172605.1 of Pelobates fuscus. Taxonomy (NCBI): domain Eukaryota; kingdom Metazoa; phylum Chordata; class Amphibia; order Anura; family Pelobatidae; genus Pelobates; species Pelobates fuscus. Next base: position 23,521,460 of record NC_086329.1, on the reverse strand, counting down.
ACATTAACCCCTTAAGGACCAAACTTCTGGAATAAAAGGGAATCATGACATGTCACACATGTCATGTGTCCTTAAGGGGTTAAACGAGATCACACACTTTAGACCGCAGGATACAACAGATTGTGTGGCCGTGTCTACTAAAAGTAGAGAATGCTTGGGCAAACGTGCTGAGCGGAGGTAATTTTTTGTGTTTATTAAGGAACATTTTAAAAAATAGGTTACTCTAATCAAATTTAGTGTTTTATGAATACTCTGTTTGGAGTGTTGGAGTAATCCTTTAAAGTTAACAGAGCAGGATATTTGAAGTAAACATAGTGTGCTGTAAGATCTGATTAAAAATACAACTTTTTTTCCCCCCCACGGAGGCTGTGTGAGTCACAACCAGGGAAAGAGTGGCTGATTGTTATTGTGCATATCAGTATCCAAGTCTGGGCACAACATCATCCAAACCAAATGAAAAAAATCCATTTCACATAATAACAAAAGACAATCCATACATAATTAATCAGCATTTTTCTCCTTTAAAATTGTATATAATATGCGTTGGTTGTAATCCAAATTATTCTACCTCCAAATAAACAGGTTTATTCTCAAAATGTACAGACTTTTAGCTGCTTGCAATGAACAAATCAAACAAAAGCAACTGAAATAGCTCAACACAACAAATGCTTCAAGTGGATCATTGTCTTGTTAGAAGGTCAAATGACGACCAAGCTTCAGCTTCCTCACAGACGGCGTGACGTTTTCTCCTAGGCTTTCCTGATACTTCAATGAATCCATATTGCCTATCACATGCTGCAGCTTTCCCGTGCCAGGGGCTACAAAGGAGCCCCAGAGCATCACCGAGCCACAATCATGCTTAATTATAGGCACAGTGTTCTTTTCCACATATGCTTCATTCTTCTTCCTCAAAACATACTGCTGGTACATTGGGTCAAAAAAAGTTCCAGTTTTGTTTCATCGCTCCACAGAACAGAATCCAAAACTTCTGTGGCTTATTTATATGATTTTGAGCATACTGAAGCCGACTTTTCTTGTGCTTTTGGGTCAGCAGTTGCGTACGTCTTGGAGTTCTGGCATGAAAACCTTCTGTGTATGCGCCTTACTGTGCTCACTGAAACCTTAGTGTCTGTTGCCACCAAGTCTTGCTGCAGGTCGTTTGCAGTCACTTGAGGGTGTTTAACAACCTGTCTTCTCAGCAATTTGGTTGCAACCACTGAAAGCTTCCTTTTTTTGCCCTGTCCAGGTAGTGTAATCACTTTTCCTTTAAGTTTGAACTTGCAAACTATGCTTCCTACAGTGTCTCTAGGAAAATTCTGTGCCTTCACTATCTTTTTGTATCCTGTTCCTTGTTTGTGAAGGGTGATAATCTCTTCTCTTAAAGGACCACTATAGTCACCAGACCACGTCAGCTCAATGAAGTGGTCTGGGTGCCAGGCCCCCCAGGTTTTAACCTTTCAGATGTAAACTTACATTGCAGGGTTAATCCAGCCTCTAGTGGCTGTCTTCCTGAGGCGCTTCTGCAACGCTCAACGAGAAAAATCGCATTCAGCATGCAGAACGTCCATAGGAAAGCATTGAGAAATGCTTTCCTATGGGCGTTTTTAATGAATGCGTTTTTATAATGCATGCGCATTCCGCTCCACTCGGGAGCTGACGTCGGAGTGGGAGGAGAGGTCACCAGCACTGAGGGAGCTGGATTAAAGTAAGTAGCTGAAGAGGTTTTAACCCCTTCAGCCCAGCGGGAGGGGGGCCCTGAGGGTGGGGGGAGGGGGACCTAAGGGTTATATAGTGTCAGGAAAACGATTTTGTTTTCCTGACGCTATAGTGATCCTTTAACATTGCGGACTATTCTTTTGACTTTGCTATATCTCTAACATGCAGCCAAACCTGACACTCCACAAACCTCTAACCAGTTCAGATATTTCACGTGTTTCAGCTCACGCACACTTGGTTGCATTAGTTGCATCAGGTGTGCTTGAGACAACAACTATTTTGCATATTTGTGCTGTTGTGAGGCATTCTATTTAGGGTGTTGAAACATTTTGAGACTGGAGGAGTTGTTATAAGTTGCATTTTCAGTTGAGTTTTGGGAAACCACTTGATACATTCATTGTTTTGAGATATTTTAATTGCTTTTGTTTGATTTGTTGATTGCAAACAGCTGAAAGTCTGTAAATGTTGATAATAAACCAGATTTGCAATTGGGGTTGAATCATTTTGATTACAACTGTATATGCAACAGATATAAAAAAACAAAATTGCTTGTGTTCTTAAGTACAAAACAAGCAAACTGAAGCAGTGTCCTAAAGGAGTTAAATTGTTTAAGGGGAAGGAACATATAGTTTAAGTGCTAGAAATTATTACTTTAAGCCTTTTTATTGTTCAACTAAAGTATAAAATAAGCTGTCCTAGTGCCACAATTTGACAACGTAATGCCTCTGAATCTTTAGAATAATAGGAAGGATATGTTTCCAGTGTTTCCATGTGGTCAGATTGTGCTCAACTCACAACAATACATTCAAAGTAACGCATTGTAGGGTTCTGACTAAATTGTATACAATTCCATTTGCTACTAAGCCAACACTCTCCTAAGAAGTCTATTCGCTAGATGTTTCATACTTCCATTTAGTCACAAGAACATTACAGATAATGCCTGGTTCACAGTGGTTATTTCAAGTCATGCCAAAGGTGACATTAGTGTTCTGTATTGTCCAGTAGATTTTTTCCCCATTAATGTTAAAAAAAAAAAAAAAGCATTTATTTATGGATCCCATTCTGTGCAGGGTATTGTGATGTTAAAATAGAAAAAGGCCATACAGATTTAAAGGGTTACTCCAATTACCATGGCAACTTCTGTTTTTTCTTATTTTTCTTTTTAATTCTTTATTTTATTGAGGTATGTGATTATTGTGGTACAGAAAAAAGAGAGGGAGACTTGCAAGAGTTGTACAGGTTAGGGTCATCTTAACATATTACAGAATCTCCTAGGATTATCAACCTCATTTTATAGTATATAAACAAGCTTAAACAATTGAGTTGTGAAAACAGGTACTGTAATATGTTATCAAGCTAAAGTAGTGTAACTTAAATGCGTCAATTCAAGTGGGAGTGTGTAATAGACATAACATCTGAAAACATTTAGTAGAGTCTACAGATTTTTGAAGGTAGTAAATTCTGGAGTTTGCTTGAAAGTAGGCTATTTAAAGTAGTCTCTTTTAAGTAGGAGTTAAAACAACAGGAGTTTGTTGGAGAACTGGTGGACTGTGGTTGGTATTAGTTAATACCAAGTGGAAAAAGCAGGTTTTCATTTTTTGTATTTTTTGTTTTGTATTTTATTTTTTAACTTTTATCCTTTTTAATTTATTTTTTATCCTTGCTGTTTTGATTTATTTTAATTTTTTTTAACTTTTTTCCCTTTTTCATATCTATTTATTTTTTTCTTTGCCCCCTAATTTCCACCTGTGTGGGATTTGTATTGCCAATATAAACCCACTACTGACTCACAGAGCTTGCTCACTGGAGTTTGCTTGAAAGTAGGCTATTTCAAGAAGTCTCTTTTAAGTAGGAGTTAAAACAACAGGAGTTGAAATCAAGAGGGTAAATATTGTTTTTGCTCACTTGTGTTTTTTGTAACTGGGGATGAGTGCTAGCAAGATTACAGGTTTTACTCAGTGTACATCCTGCTGCATGTATGCATGCCTGGATAAATCTGTCCAGGGTCCATACCTCTGTGGTGGGTGTGAGCGAGTGGCTTTTCTGGAAGCTCGGATTGGAGATCTGGAGAGGCAAATTGCAACACTGAGGGAGATTGATAATCTTGAGAGGAGTCTGCTGCTCACTGAGCAGAGATTAGTGGGTGCAGGTAGTGGAGTGGGAGGAGATGAGACAGTTGGAGAACAGGCACATAGCTGGGTAACAGTGGGGCGAGGAAGCAGAGGGGGAGGGAAGAGGAAAGGTTTAGCTAGTCCTGATCTAGTGCAGCCTAACAGATTTGCCCGTTTGAGTAAAGATGTTGGGAGCTCAGGAGTAGCTGTACTGCAGGAAGCTGTTCCTTCTAACAGCCGTGGGAACAGCCCCTCTAGTACAGGAGGGGTTGAGAGGCTAAGGAAGTCTCGACAGGTTGTGGTGGTAGGGGACTCTATTATTAAGAGAGTAGATAGGGTAATCTGCCACTCTGATCGACTCAACCGGACAGTTTGCTGTCTCCCGGTTGCTCGGGTCCAGCATGTTGCCGACAGAGTGGAGGGATTATTGGGAGGGGCTGGGGATGACCCAGCTGTCATGGTCCATATTGGTACCAATGACAAAGTCAGAGGAAAATGGAAGGTCCTAAAGAGTGAGTTCAGGGATCTAGGAAGTAAGCTAAAGAAAAGGACCTCCAAGGTAATATTTTCAGAAATATTACCTGTGCCGCGCGCTACAGCAGAAAGGCAGCGGGAGATTAGAGAGGTCAATGCGTGGCTGAAGTCTTGGTGCAGGAAAGAGGGTTTTGGGTTTTTAGAGCACTGGGCCGATTTTGCGCTTGGGTACAACCTGTATAGTCGTGATGGATTGCACCTAAATGGAAGAGGGTCTGCTGTGCTGGGGGATAGGATGGCTAGAAGGTTGGAGGAGATTTTAAACTAGTAGTAGGGGGGGAGGGTCAAAGCAATCTAGAAAATGGAGATAGTATAGAAATGAGATGGGCTTTAGCTCAGAACAAAGGGGGTGGCGATGGGGGGAGGGGGAAGCTCAGAACAGAGGAGGTATGTAATATTGATAATTCACAAAAAGTACAAATGACTCATGGTAATATTAAATGTATGCTTACTAATGCAAGGAGCCTATATAACAAAATGGGGGAACTAGAGGCAATAGCATACACTAAACAATACGATATAATAGGCATAACAGAAACATGGTGGGATGAGACACATGACTGGGCAGTTAACTTAAATGGGTACACGTTATTTAGGAAGGATAGGAAAAACAAGAAGGGTGGTGGGGTATGTTTGTATGTCAACCATGAGTTAAAGTCAAATCTTAGGCATGTGGAGTGTGACAAGGAAAATGTGGAAGCTTTATGGGTAGATATCTGCTTGGGGCAAACAAAGGGAAATACGTTATTGGTTGGGATATGTTATAAATCACCAAATGTAAATATTAATGAGGAAGAACTGCTGTTAGAGCAAATTGGTAAAGCTGCAAATAGGGGTAACACGTTAATTATTGGAGATTTTAATTACCCGGACATAAATTGGGGTAGAGGGACTAGTACTTCAGCTAGGGGAATCCATTTTTTGAATGTGTTTCACCTTCATGTCACAACTGGTACAAGCACCAACTAGAAAGGATGCTTGTCTGGATCTCGTTATAACAAACAATGTTAATCTTTTAACCAACATTCAAGTAGGGGAGCATTTGGGAAATAGTGATCACAATATGGTAACTTTTGAAATAAACTCAAAAAAGCAAAAGCACGTGGGGTATATTAAAACATATAATTAAAAAAAAAGCCAATTTTAATAAGATTAGGGCAGCTCTACAACATATCGACTGGCATAAACTCCTTAGTGATAAAAACACTGAGGATAAATGGAAACTATTCAAACAAATATTAGAAAGGTACATTTCACAGTATGTACCATTGGGTAATAAATATAAAAGAAACAAATTAAAACCAACACCGGCGTATAACACGCACCTCATTTTAAGAAGGAAATTCCAGGAAATTTCCCCCCCTCCCATAGTATCCCCCCCCCATCCCATAGTGTTCCCCCCCTTTCCATAGTATTCTCCCCCCCCTCCCATAGTATCCCCCCCCCCTAGTGTGCACACTTCCTTTCAGTCCCGCCGGAAACCGGAACCTGAAATTGAAGTTCCAGTACCGCGGTGCGCGCTGTGAAGCCGGCCCACGCGTCAAGACAGGTAAGTAAATATGGGATATCGGCGTATAACACGCACCCATCATTTCCCCCCTATTTTCAGGGAGAAAAAGTGCGTGTTATACGCTGATAAATACGGTAATTTCTAATTAGTGGGGAAACAGCTGCTTGATCCAAGGAGACATCTGACTGCTATTTTGGGGTCAAGAAGGAATTTTTTCATAGTTTGTTGCAAAATTGGAAGTGGTTCAGACTGGGTTTTTTGCCTTCTTTTGGATCAACAGCAAAAGCATATGTGAGGAAGGCTGAACTTGATGGACGCAAGTTTCTTTTCAGCTATGTAACTATGTAAGACGGCGGGTATGGCATGCTTAAAGAGACAGTTGCCACTATCTCCTCCACCCTTTGCAATGGGAGACTCCTTGGCGGATGCACCTTATTACATGCATACCAGTTTCCAACATTAACCTTCAGGTTGAAACACAATCTACCAGATGGCAGCTGGTACATACATTTTTACTGTTCTTATGGATTGTTTATGTTTACCTATTTTAAGATCATTTTAGCTCATGATCGCTTCCAGCACTCTAATTCCCCACGGACATATCAGGTACATTCGAGGTCCTTAAGGACCGTTTTTTGTCAGACATCCCTGATACGTCCATGGTCACTAAAGGGTTAAATGGACACTACAGGGAGTGCAGAATTATTAGGCAAGTTGTATTTTTGAGGATTAATTTTATTATTTAACAACAACCATGTTCTCAATAAACCCAAAAAACTCATTAATATCAAAGCTGAAGATTTTTGGAAGTAGTTTTTAGTTTGTTTTTAGTTATAGCTATTTTAGGGTGATATCTGTGTGTGCAGGTGACTATTACTGTGCATAATTATTACGCAACTTAACAAAAAACAAATATATACCCATTTCAATTATTTATTTTTAGCAGTGAAACCAATATAACATCTCAACATTCACAAATATACATTTCTGACATTCAAAAACATAACAAAAACAAATCAGTGACCAATATAGCCACCTTTCTTTGCAAGGACACTCAAAAGCCTGCTATCAATGGATTCTGTCAGTGTTTTGATCTGTTCACCATCAACATTGCGTGCAGCAGCAACCACAGCCTCCCAGACACAGTTCAGAGAGGTGTACTGTTTTCCCTCCTTGTAAATCTCACATTTGATGATGGACCACAGGTTCTCAATGGGGTTCAGATCAGGTGAAAAAGGAGGCCATGTCATTAGATTTTCTTCTTTTATACCCTTTCTTGCCAGCCACGCTGTGGAGTACTTGGACGCGTGTGATGGAGCATTGTCCTGCATGAAAATCATGTTTTTCTTGAAGGATGCAGACTTCTTCCTGTACCACTGCTTGAAGAAGGTGTCTTCCAGAAACTGGGAGTTGAGCTTGACTCCATCCTCAACTCGAAAAGGCCCCACAAGCTCATCTTTGATGATACCAGCCCAAACCAGTACTCCACCTCCACCTTGCTGGCGTCTGAGTCGGACTGGAGCTCTCTGCCCTTTACCAATCCATCCATCTGGCCCATCAAGACTCACTCTCATTTCATCAGTCCATAAAACCTTAGAAAAATCAGTCTTGAGATACTTCTTGGCCCAGTCTTGACGTTTCAGCTTGTGTGTCTTGTTCAGTGGTGGTCGTCTTTCAGCCTTTCTTACCTTGGCCATGTCTCTGAGTATTGCACACCTTGTGCTTTTGGGCACTCCAGTGATGTTGCAGCTCTGAAATATGGCCAAACTGGTGGCAAGTGGCATCTTGGCAGCTGCACGCTTGACTTTTCTCAGTTCATGGGCAGTTATTTTGCGCCTTGGTTTCTCCACACGCTTCTTGCGACCCTGTTGACTATTTTGAATGAAACGCTTGATTGTTCGATGATCACGCTTCAGAAGCTTTGCAATTTTAAGAGTGCTGCATCCCTCTGCAAGATATCTCACTATTTTTAACTTTTCCGAGCCTGTCAAGTCATTATTTTGACCCATTTTGCCAAAGGAAAGGAGGTTGCCTAATAATTATGCACACCTGATATAGGGTGTTGATGTCATTAGACCACACCCCTTCTCATTACAGAGATGCACATCACCTAATCTGCTTAATTGGTAGTAGGCTTTCGAGCCTATACAGCTTGGAGTAAGACAACATGCATAAAGAGGATGATGTGGTCAAAATACTCATTTGCCTAATAATTCTGCACGCAGTGTATAGGCACCAGGACCATGTCAGCTCATTGAAGTGGTCTGGGTGCAGTGCCCCTATTGCACATAGTGTTGCAATGTTAAACATTGCAGCTCCAGAGAAAGTACAATATTTACATTGCAGCACTAAGTCTGCCTCCAGTGGCTTCCTGCATCCTAACAGACCTTTGGTCTGGTATCGGACACTGGACGTTTTTTCCCAAAGGAAAGAAGGGGAGGGGGGATGCAGAGGGAGCAATAGTGCCAGCAATACAGCTTTGTATATATGTACTATAGTATCCCTTTAATTTGCTGCATTTTGCACTGGCACTTTAAATTCAATTAGCGCCATTTTTGTTGTTGTTGTATCAAGTAGAAGCCCTATCAACTTAAAGGAGCACTATAGTACCTGGCACTATGTTGTCCTTAGGTCCCCCCCACCCTCATGGCCCCCCTCCCGCTGGGCTGAAGGGGTTAAAACCTCTTCAGTCACTTACCTTTCTCCAGCGCCGGGCTCCCTCGGCACTGGTGACCTCTCCTCCTCCTGCCAACGTCAGCGTCGAATGCGCATGCGCGGTAAGAGCCGCGGGCGCATTCAAACCGTCCATAGGAAAGCATTACTCAATGCTTTCCTTTGGACGTCAGCGTCTTCTCACTGTGATTTTCACAGTGAGAATCGCGGAAGCGCCTCTAGCGGCTGTCAGTGAGAGAGTCACTAGAGGCTGGATTAACCCTGAGTGTAAACGCTATGTTTACAGCTGCAGGGCTAACACTAGAGGGACCTGGCAACCAGACCACTTGATTGAGCTGAAGTGGTCTGGGTGCGGATAGTGGTCCTTTAACAGACGCACCAAATGGCCCCAGGTCCTCGCTCCCAAATAAACAGACTCTCGGGGGAAAAAACTTTGCTCACTGTAGAGATAACAAGGAAACAGATCTTTTTTTTCTTCTAAGAATACTGTTTATTTTGCAGTGCTAAAGCATGTTACAGGATATTAATATATCACAGTTAAAAGATCAATTGACAGTTTCATTATATATTTTTAGAGCAGCTTATATTTTAATAGCAGTCACAAAATCCAACTGCAATTTTAATTGAGATTTATCTATTTGATTACCTATACGAGACGTAGCCAACCTTTGACACTCCAGATGGACTACATCTCACATAATGCTCTTACTGCCATAATATTGGCAAAACATCAGGGGAGATTTAGTTCAAAACATTTGGAGTGCCGAAGGATTCCTACCCTTGACCGATACGAACAACAAATACTCACTGAAATCGGCAAACTACTACATGAGAAAAGGTTTTCTTGACATCTAAGCCTCTCTGACAAAGAATCTGAGGTTCCCCAGCACAACCCCTGTTTAACATCAGCAAACAAAGAGTTAACCTACCATAAAACATTATTTAACCAGCTGTTTAGCGACAAAGATAAGCTAGCTTAGCAACCAGTTGGAGAATTTTACCTATTACAATGGATGCTCTTGCCATTGTCAGCCCTTTAAAAATAGATACAAGTTATCATTATAAATATGTATATAGCCTTCCTGACAGACTGCTATTAACCCCTTGGTGACCAGACCACTTTTCAATTTTCTTACTCTTTGGTACCAGGGCTCTTTTTGCCTTTCTGCGGCGTTTGTGTTTAGCTGTAGTTTTCCTCGGACTCATTTACTGTACCCACACATATTATATACAGTTTTTCTCGCCATTAAATGGTCTTTCTAAAGATACCATTATTTTCATCATATCATATAATTTACTATAGGAAATATATATGAAATATGATGAATACATGTAAAAAAGCGCACTTTTTCAAACGTTGACCCCCAAAATCTGTTACGCATCTACAACTGCCCCAAACCACGCGTGCTAAATAGTTTCTAAATTTTGTCCTGAGTTTAGAAATATATATAATAGGGCTATAAGCACAAGTAGCACTTTGCTATTTCCAAACCATTTTTTTTTAAAATTAAACGAAAGTTACATTGTAACACTGATATCTGTCAGGAATCCCCGAATAACATGTCTTCACATGTCTATATTTTTTAAAAGAAGACAACCTAAGATATTAAACTTGGGGTATTTTATGTGACGCAACTCGAGAGAATAAACTAAAAACCCTACAAGAACTCACCGGCTCAGATAAACACTCTGGAATCCAACTCTTTTTCTATGACCAAATGAAACATTTAATCAACTCTAGATCTCTCTTACCAATGGGAACCAGGTCTCTTACTGAATTCGAACTTGTTTGCACCAAACACCCGCCAAGAATTAAAACCCTTTCAACCATGCACTCCATACTCAGAGAAGCTCACCCACAGAACCCTCTTACCTTCACTCTGAAATGGTTGGATGAATTCCAAATCACCCTAACCAACATTCAGTGGAAAAAGGCCTTTATCTCCATTCATAAATCTTCTATCTTAACACACACACAAGAATGCAACTACAAGAGACTAACCCGCTGGCACAACACACCGGCTAAACTACACAAATATTACCCCAACTCACCTGACTTGTGTTGGAGATGTGAAACTCTAAATGCCCATCATGCACACATTTGGTGGCAATGTCCAATTATTCACAAATTTTGGAAGAGGATCCACACGATAATCCAACTGATAGACCAAAAACCGTTTACTTGCACCCCGGAACATTAAATTTTTCTTCTCGCACCACAAGAATTCTCGAAGATAGAACACACTCTGTTCTGTCACCTCGCAATGGCAGCCTCACAACTCATCCCTAAATACTGGAAACAACCCCAATCTCCCTCGATTCGGGAGTGGGTGCTGAGGGTTGAGGAGATCAAATTGATGGAAGAAATTACATCAGCCAAACTAGGGAGACTTAATAAATTCCGATCTATCTGGAACCCTTGGAATACATTTAACAGTTGTAAAATTTATCCTACCAAATAAGATAACTTACCTGAAAAAATTATTTCAAACGAAATCGCAATTATCAGCCACATCCTCTGGTCCATATAGACTTGAGGGCCCATACTTCTCCCTCCCCCCCTCATCTCGCCCATCCCGCTCTGTCAATCATCTCTTCTTCCTGGAAAGAGAGAATAAAATAAATAAATATAAGAATATATGATCAAACAATCTAATATCTACATAAAGATTTTGTCACACTTAAAATGCAAACAAGGAAAGACTAATATTAATATTGCTATTTCGCCACATTATCCTCACCATACACGAACTATCCCATAGTTTACTCTATACACTTAAGAAACACCTCAAAAAGTGACTTGGTCTTCCAACCCTCTTGTACCTACTTATAGAATATGTAATAACGAGTTTAAACAGAACGCAATGTATATGAAAATTTTATAGTAAACTCTCTAGCATCTTTGGTTCTGATACTGTTTCATTTTAAATGTGATGCTATAAACACAAAGATTAACGAAGATACAACGAACTGAATATTTGAAGACCTCACGAACTCGGATAATCTCAGTTTATACTAAGACCATAGTACTGTCTCCTTCGTACTACTTTCAATATTACTATTAGATAATATGTATTATTTTGATTTTGTATATGCTAACCAAATACTAACTTGTTAACTCGCTATACCAAATGTATTGTTTTTATGTATAATCTACAAAACAATAAAAAGATAAAAATTAAAATAAACTTGGGGTATTTTGACTCTTTTCATGCAACTTGCTGAGAATTTTCTCAGCTGGTCATCATGCACCCATGTCCTTTTTGGGACATTTTTGAAGCCGAACAATGTAATTTACCCCCATCAAACAATATATTTTTGAAAAGTAGACACCCTGGGGTATTTCAAATGGTGGCATTTTAACACTTTCCATGCACTAATTCTACCACCAATCTCTGTCAAACTTTTGGGTAGTCATTTTTTTGTGTTTTTTTTCTCTCACATTGTACTTTAGGCATGGATTCTCAGCTCCTGTTATGTATTACTGCCAAAGAACAGCCCAATATGTGTTCAGCAACATCTCCCGAGTACAACAATGCCCCCAATGTACAGGTTTTATGGATTTTTGCAAACGTACAAAATGTAGGGCTTTCCCCTTTTCCATGTTTGCACATTGAAATTTGATAGATTGGTTTGCTGGGCCTATGTCGCAGTTGAGACCGTATAGCAGCCCAGGAAGGAAAATTAACCCCATCATGGCATACCATTTGTAAAACCCAGGGTATTCAAAATTTTAGTAGCCACAAATGCTGGCCAAAGTTACAATTTTTATCTGTTTTTTTAACACAAAACTGCACTTTTACTGGTGATTTTATCGTTGTGATAAGTTCGTGTTCAGCGAAGTCTCCCGACTATAACAATACTCCCATATACAGGTTTTATGGTGTTTTTGAAAGTTACAGGGTCAATATAGGGCTTGTCCAATTCAGTTTGCCAGATTGGTTTGCTGGGTCTGTGTTGCCTTTGGAGACTATATGGTAGCCTAGGAAGGTGAAATAACCCCATCATGGCATACCATTTTCAAACCTAGACAACCCACGGTATTCAAAATGGGGTATGTCCAGTCTTTTGTACTAGTTAGTCACAAATGCTGGCCAAAGTTAGCATTTTTATTTATTCTTTTATAAAAAAAAAAAAAATGTGTTTGAAATTTATATTATATATATATATATATATATATATATATATATATATATATATATATATATATATATATATATATATATATATATATATACACACAGCGTCCAAGTAGAGAGCACTCTGGAGTCTCAAGACCCTTGAGATCTTGAGAAAAGTCTATTGTGACTGAAACGTCGACATTTTTTGTATTCTGCACAATAAAGCAGTATTTATTTTGATATAATATTAAGACTCCAGAGTGCTCTCTACTTGGACGCTATACATTGGTCAGAGATTACTTGCACCGGAGCACAGAAAAGACCGGGAACATTGAGTGCTGGGACCTGGGAAGATATATATATATACACACACACACACACACACACATTACTTTCAGGCTTTTTGTTGTAAACACTGTCTTTTCAGAGAAAATGCAGTGTTTACATTACAGCCTAGTGATAACTTCACTGGCCACTCCTCCGATGGCTGTTAGAGATCCTTCCTGGGTCATGGCTGCCTAAAATGCATCCAAACATTCAGTATCTCCTCCCTCTGCATGCAGACACTGAACTTTCCTCAAAGCAATTCATTGATTCAATTCATCTCTATGAGGAGATGCTGATTGGCCAGGGCTGTGTTTGAATCATGCTGGCTCTGCCCCTGATCTGCCTCCTTGTCAGTCTAAGCCAATCCTACGGGGAAGCACTGTGATTGGATCAGGCTACCACTTCTGATGATGTCAGCAGACTGCTTGTTTTTTTTTTTTTTTTTTTAGGCAAACAGCATGCAGAGTTACAGCTTCAGGCTTGAATACAGTAAGATTTTGCTATATTTTTTGAGGCATGAGGGGCCCAGAGGGGATAGATGGTGGTTTTAACCCTATAGGGTCAGGAATACATGTTTGTGTTCCTGACTCTGTAGTGATCCTTTAAAAGAGAATAGGTCTCTCTCATTGCAGGTCTGATAGGTCATCTATACCCTAACATATTTTGTATTTTATATTTCATGTAAGCACTTCATTGTTGTACCACCCCAAAATCTTTAACTGGCTCCTAAATTCGATGAAATATCTGTCTAGACTTAGCTTAGCAGTTTGTTTTTCTAGGTTGAGAAATATCTGAGGCATACTGAAGCCACTAGAAGCCAATTCTACTTTTAATTATGCAAAAGGGAGAACTGTTTTTGGTGCGTAGCTAATTATCTAGAAGAAAAAAAATGTAAAAAAATATTTTGAGGTTTCTTACCAATTTAAGCTTTGCATCTGCATAATATAATTGGCTCTTTTGGGAGAAATAAGTAAAAACCAAAAAATAAATTAAAAAAACAACAACAATATTTCTGTGGCCAGGTGTGCTATTCAATTGCTAAAAAAAAAATACTAGTACAGGTGTTGTGTGAGAGAAGAGCCATGAGCCAGCAGGAGGAAGTCATTTGCCAACCAGCACAATGCTGAGCTCAACAAACATGATAAGATATACTGGGCTGTGTGTTTATTCAGCTCTCAGGTGCCCCCGCACTGCTATGTAATGGAAACTGAGCAAAACATCAAAGGACATAGATTAGCGAATAAAAAAATTTACTACTATGACCAGCCTGTCAATAGACAGCAGGGAAGGAGTCTTTGGACACACAGTAGTGACGTCACTAAAGTATAGTATTTTACTATATAGACAATGTGATCACGGAATTGATCGGTAACAGTCTGTCCAGTACAACACTGGGATAGTTAATGTCTTCATGGATACAAAAAATCTACCGTTTTTAAAAATCACAGCACAAAATCCTATCACTAAGCAAATTATCCCCTTATGGACAGAGGCAATTGTCCAAGTTCTTAACTCCCCCCCCACCCCCCAAAAAAAACAAAACAAAAAAAAAACATAATTAATTATGCATACAAACTTTTAAAGTGTGAGAAATATCTTTTAAAATAAAGAAATATAAAGATAAAAAAAAGTGTGAGAAATTAATTATTTTCTTACTTCTGCATGGCATGTTAACCGTGAATGTTATAATACTGTTTCACTGCATTTTAACACACATATTTGTATGCTGTGATGTCCCACAAGTAGAACGAAGCTCCCCATGTACAGGATTCATGGTTTTTGGAAAGTTACAGGGCCAGATAAAGAGCTTGCCCATTTCAGTTTTTACACATTGAGGTTTGCCAGATTGCTTTGCTGAGTCTATGTTACCTTTAAAGGGACACTATAGTCACCTGAACAACTTCAGCTTAATGAGGTTGTTTAGGTGAGTGCTACAGCTACCCGGAGCCTTTTTCTTGTAAGCACTGTATTTTCTGAGAAAATGCAGTGTTTACATTGGAAGCTTGGAACACCTCTTGTTGCAGTCAATCAGACGGCCACCAGAGGGACTTCCGAGTTCAGAGGCCCTAAAAAGGCCTCTCGTCCGATGCATTCTGGGTGAATGCATCAGACGGGCTATCAGCACACAAAGCACTGTGAACGCGCTTTGTGTGCTGACAGCCTGTCAGCACTGCTGTGGGCGTGGCTTCAGCTGACAGCTGAAGCCCGAACCCACAGGGATGCTGTCTGGCCACAATAGTGGTTGAAGGGGGGGGGTGGGGGGGGGGGGGGGACGGACGGACCTACTCTCCTCCCCCCCCCCCCGGCCCCCACCCCTGAGCGGTGAGTGGGGGCCCTAAAAATAAGGGTGGCACATACTGCCCCCCCGGCCCCCACCCCTGTGCGGCCGGTGGGGGCACTAAAATTATCAATAAGGGGGGACCTATTGTCCCCCCCCGGCCCCCACCCCTGTGCGGTGGGTGGGGGCCTTAAAATAAAAAATAAGGGGGGGACATACTGGCCCCCCCCCGGCCCCCACCCCTGTGCGGCGGGTGGGGGCCCTAAAATTCACAATAAGGGGGGGACCTACTGTCCCCCCCCGGCCCCCACCCCTGTGCGGCGGGTGGGGGCCCTAAAATTCACAATAAGGGGGGGGACCTACTGCCCCCCCCCCCGGCCCCCACCCCTGAGCGGTGGGTGGGGGCCCTAAAATTCACAATAGGGGGGGGACCTACTGTCCCCCCCCGGCCCCCACCCCTGTGCGGCGGGTGGGGGCCCTAAAATTCACAATAAGGGGGGGGACCTACTGCCCCCCCCCCCGGCCCCCACCCCTGAGCGGTGGGTGGGGGCCCTAAAATTCACAATAGGGGGGGGACCTACTGTCCCCCCCCGGCCCCCACCCCTGTGCGGCGGGTGGGGGCCCTAAAATTCACAATAAGGGGGGGGACCTACTGCCCCCCCCCCGGCCCCCACCCCTGAGCGGTGGGTGGGGGCCCTAAATACAAAGGGGGTGGGGACCCTAGTTAACCCCCCCCCCCCCCACAAAAAAAAAAAAACTTATCTCCCTACCTACCCCCCTCACCCTAAAAATAATGAGGGGGGACCATTAACTAAAAACCTGTAAAAAAAATGAGATAAAATCAACTTACCATTCGATGTTTTCTTTCTTCTAAAATCTTCTTTCTTCAGCCCCAAAAAAGGCCAAATAAAAATCCATAATAACCGACGCAATAAAAAAAAAAAAAAAAAAAACCCGAGCGCAAAAAAAATAATCCATCTTCACCCATGGAGGGCTCCGCGCAGACTGAGCTCCGCAGGGCGGGGGAAGGCTTATAAAGCCTTGCCCCGCCCTGCAATTAGGCTAAGAACACTCTGATTGGTGGGTTTAAGCCAATCAGAGTGCTCTTTGTCATTTTACAAGCGTGGGAAAGTTCTTTGGAATTTTCCCACGCTTGTAAAATGACACAGAGCAATGTGATTGGATGGCTTGAAATCCATCCAATCACAGTGCTCTTTGTCATTTTACAAGCGTGGGAAAGTTCTTTGGAATTTTCCCACGCTTGTAAAATGACACAGAGCACTGTGATTGGATGGATTTCAAGCCATCCAATCACATTGCTCTGTGTCATTTTACAAGCGTGGGAAAATTCCAAAGAACTTTCCCACGCTTGTAAAATGACACAGAGCACTGTGATTGGATGGCTTGAAATCCATCCAATCACAGTGCTCTGTGTCATTTTACAAGCGTGGGAAAATTCCAAAGAACTTTCCCACGCTTGTAAAATGACAAAGAGCACTCTGATTGGCTTAAACCCACCAATCAGAGTGTTCTTAGCCTAATTGCAGGGCGGGGCAAGGCTTTATAAGCCTTCCCCCGCCCTGCGGAGCTCAGTCTGCGCGGAGCCCTCCATGGGTGAAGATGGATTATTTTTTTTGCGCTCGTTTTTTTTTTTTTTTTTTTTTTTTTAATTGCGTCGGTTATTATGGATTTTTATTTGGCCTTTTTTGGGGCTGAAGAAAGAAGATTTTAGAAGAAAGAAAACATCGAATGGTAAGTTGATTTTATCTCATTTTTTTACAGGTTTTTAGTTAATGGTCCCCCCTCATTATTTTTAGGGTGAGGGGGGTAGGTAGGGAGATATTTTTTTTTGGGGGGGGAGGGTTAACTAGGGTCCCCCCCCCCTTTGTATTTAGGGCCCCCACCCACCGCTCAGGGGTGGGGGCCGGGGGGGGACAATAGGTCCCCCC
Source organism: Pelobates fuscus (assembly GCF_036172605.1). NCBI lineage: Eukaryota > Metazoa > Chordata > Amphibia > Anura > Pelobatidae > Pelobates > Pelobates fuscus. The sequence goes on along the minus strand of NC_086329.1, from coordinate 23,504,241 downwards.
CCTTATTGATAATTTTAGGGCCCCCACCCGCCGCTCAGGGGTGGGGGCCGGGGGGGGGACAGTAGGTCCCCCCCCTTATTGATCATTTTAGGGCCCCCACCCGCCGCTCAGGGGTGGGGGCCGGGGGGGGGACAGTAGGTCCCCCCCCTTATTGATCATTTTAGGGCCCCCACCCGCCGCTCGGGGGTGGGGGCCGGGGGGGGGACAGTAGGTCCCCCCCCTTATTGATCATTTTAGGGCCCCCACCCGCCGCACAGGGGTGGGGGCCGGGGGGGGACAGTAGGTCCCCCCCCTTACTGATCATTTTAGGGCCCCCACCCGCCGCTCAGGGGTGGGGGCCGGGGGGGGGCAGTAGGTCCCCCCCCTTATTGATAATTGTAGGGCCCCCACCCGCCGCTCAGGGGTGGGGGCCGGGGGGGGGACAGTAGGTCCCCCCCTCATTGATAATTTTAGGGCCCCCACCCGCCGCACAGGGGTGGGGGGCCGGGGGGGGACAGTAGGTCCCCCCCCCTCATTGATAATTTTAGGGCCCCCACCCGCCGCACAGGGGTGGGGGCCGGGGGGGGACAGTAGGTCCCCCCCTCATTGATAATTTTAGGGCCCCCACCCGCCGCACAGGGGTGGGGGCCGGGGGGGGGACAGTAGGTCCCCCCCCTCATTTATAATTTTAGGGCCCCCACCCGCCGCACAGGGCGGGTGGGGGCCCTAAATTATTATTGATAATTTTAGAAAGCGAGCTGAGCTGTCAGTCAGACAGCTCAGCTCGCGAACGCGCATTCCGCGCACATGCGCGGTAAAGCGCTCAGGTTCTTCATAGGGCGGCATTCAATGCCGCTCTATGAAGAACGCGATTGGTCCAGCGCGAAGCCGTCCCATTGGGCCCCGCGATTTCGTCATTTTGACGAAAAAGGGGGCGCGGCCTAGCGGGGAGCTCGGCGCTGGAACGGAGGTAAGTTTTTAATATAAAAACACCGATTTTTTTTTTTTTAATGAATGAAAGTTCATATAAAAGCAAGAAGGAAGGCTGGGGGACCTGTCTTTCTTGCTTTTATATGGTGACTATAGAGTCCCTTTAAGGCAGTATGGCAGCCCATTATTGAAATTTCTTGTTATATAATTATCAATACATAACCAATGAGAACGCTGCCTATGATGTTGAAACAATCACACTCTTCTAGTAACACTTTTATCATTGGCGATTTTGTGAAAAATCTTATTAAAAAACTTAAAGTGATCATAATACTTCTGAAGAAACGTTATTGAAACATTAACAGAACTACAGGGCACCTTCTGAACTCAATACCAAAAAGGATCTGATAAATCACACAAAGCACTTTAGAAATAAATAACTAATACCCCAAAAATTGGCAGCGTTTTCTCATGAACAGAGCTAAATACCTCCTCAGATGCTGATGTGTGGAAGCAACATCACCAAAGTTATTAAACAATTCCTGGTTGAGCAATTATAGTAAATGAAGTATAATTAAGCACTGTTTCACTAATTATGTAGAAAAATTGTCAACACAACAAATGCACATGTATTGTATACCCTAAATATCGGATTTAAATAACGACAATAGCATACATGCACATCAATTCTGATTTGGACCATAACAGGATAATGACATACATGTAATTTTTTTTTATCACTTCACTAAAATGGCGTTAAACAGGAAGGTTAAATCTTTTGAAGATGGACCAATTTGTTTGTCATTAATTTCACAATTTAACAATGACAACCGCAGTTAAGCCTTATTTTAACATGATACGTTTTAAAACTTTACATGCAGAAAAGTACTAGAGTGCCCTGAGGGTGCCCCCACCCTCAGGGACCCACTCCCGCCCGGCTCTGGAAAGGGGAAAGTGTTAAAAACTTACCTTTTTCCAGCCGTGGGCGGAGAGCTCTCCTCCTCCGATCCTCCTCTTCTCCTCCCCGTCGGCTGAATGCGCACGCGCGGCACGAGCTGCGCGCGCATTCAGCCGGTCACATAGGAAAGCATTCATAATGCTTTCCTATGGACGCTTGCGTGCTCTCACTGTGAAAATCACAGTGAGAATCACGCAAGCGCCTCTAGCGGCTGTCAGTGAGACAGCCACTAGAGGAAATAGGGGAAGGCTTAACCCATTCACAAACATAGCAGTTTCTCTGAAACTGCTATGTTTATGAAAAAATGGGTTAACCCTAGAAGGACCTGGCACCCAGACCACTTCATTAAGCTGAAGTGGTCTGGGTGCCTAGAGTGGTCCTTTAACTCAATATCATAAAAAATTAAGAAAACATTAACAATCGCATGAAATAGGCGAATTGTGATCAACCCCTTGGTCTTTTTTTTGGGGGGTGGGAATAATTGGGTAAGGTTGCAGTTAGTTCTACTTACACTATCTTCACTACCTCACAATTTTATATATTATACAATTTTATATATATATATATATATATATATATATATTTTTTTTTTTCCTCTGGTCAAATAATTCCCATCCTATCCCTCAAAATCCCACGTGCCCGACAGTTATCTCATCCCCCAGACACACATCCATCATTTCTATGTCAAAAGTTATTTCTATTTCAGTTTAATAAAAATCTCTACTCCCCTCTTTGTACATGATGAGATAAATGGTGTACCTTACTATGGTGGTAATCCTTAACACAGTGTTTTTACATTGTCAGAACAACTATCTATGCAGAGGAAGTGTCTTTATGATGTAATATTGTGACTGTGACATATGTGATGTCATCAGCTGACCTGCACAACATGGGATTTAAGACACATAATGATTACGTGGTTATAAAAGAAATGTTGATAAGGACTAAAGTCTACACTACAATTATTTTGTTTACACATTTGTATATAATATACCAATCATATATTGATTAAGTATTTCATCTAACATTGCCAGTAAACAAACCCTGCCTTATAAAAAAAAAACCATGATCAAAACACCCGAAGCTCTCTGTCTGTGTAAACTGCCCTGCCTTACACTCACCTGTTCTTGTAACCATCTGCACAAGTTATCCTAACTAATATAAGGGGGACATTCCCAATAGATGTGTCAACGTAATGTTCGGAATAAAACCCAAATGTATTAACCCTCAGGATACACCATGTCACCTAAGGCTCCGTTGATATTAATCCTTCATGGCAAATGTGTCACTGTCACATGGCCTTCCACCACTCACTCTGATCTCAAGAGATCTGTTGTTAGTTACTGGTGTTATTTTTTTGTGTGTGTTTTTTTCCTTTCGTTATTCATAGCCCTTACCTCATCTTACTAGACCTAATACAAAACGATGTATTTTATCTTGTACAATCTGGCTATGTTTCACAACCATTAACATGTTCAGTATTGACATGTTTTGTCAGCTTATCTCTTCCCTCAATAAAAAAAAAAAAAAATCAGAATGTCAAATAAAAACTAAACAAATCCTTACCAAACATTTCCTGTTTTACACATACAGGCTTTGCTGTTGAGTTTTATAATCCTCTGGTTTATGCAGGCACTCTTAGTTTAATAAAACCTGTCATTTAAAGACACACAGATATTTTCCATAGCCATATTTTTGCAGCAAAGCATCTTCCCCTACCTACAACCATATTACTACAAGTACAGACATTTCCACTCAGCTCAAACATGTTGTCAGTCACCCGCATAAAATCCTGCTCTTTTTCCCACAGCTAAAATATCCCTCCATATCACTACCAAAAATATTAACATACATTCACAAACGCTGAATCTTATCTTTGCGTGTTTTTATACAAGGTTTCTCTGCCAAGGTGATATTTTCCTGCAGTTCTATTTCTAAGTCTGTATTTCTATATTTCACAGTCGTCTTCGTATTTCTATGTTTTACGGTCATCATCTAAGTTCTAAAATGACTTTCTATTTGTACAGGACCTATGGTTAATGAAATGGTATACCTTTTGCTGCAGCAATCCTTAATCTTCTAGTACATCTAACTGCTAATAGCTTGACTTCCTCTGACTAGGTACCTCTGCAGAGAAAAGATCTTTATGATGCAATTCACCGATTATGACACGTGTCTTTTGTCATCAACTACACTGTGCATGCCATTTACCTTGTTAAAACTAAAAGGATAGTGAGGGTAGATCATGGACAGATAAAATCATCCCAGTCTAGAAATGTATCTATTAATGTCACATAGATAGATAGATAGATAGATAGATAGAATACACTATAAACGTCCGATGCTTCTCACATTACTGATCAAAGAGTACCTCCTTTTACAGAGGAATGTGTATACCAGAGTGTCTTATAAACAAATACAATAATTGTCAAGCTGCTCAAAACACTAATGTGGAAATAGCCTCTATTCCACAAGAACAACGTTTAAAATTATAAGTGCGGTGTAAGTGACAAAGAACTTATACCAGTAAGTGGAGCGCTTTAACACATATAGCTTACCAAAATGGTCAAAATGATCTTTCATTCAATGGTGGTATGCAAGGTACATATCGAGAAAAAATATAAAGGGTACAATATAGTGCAGATGGTTTCAGGATAATAATAAAATACAACACAATTGTAACTGATGAAAACAGTCCTTGACAAAAGTTCAAATTCTCAAGAAAAATAACTGACTTATGATCTGCTACCATTAACAAAAAGTCAATACACATTGGTTCGATATTAGGAACGGAACACGCCAGGGATGCCCTTTGGCCACCCTGATGTACGTTCTTTCTATCGTACCTCTTGCACCGCAAATTAGGAAGTCTACAAATATTTTAGGGATACCAACGGGCGAGAAGGAACAAAAAATAACATTATTTGCAGACGCTATAATATTAACCCTCACTCACCCAGAAACCTCTATTCCCTCGGTAATGAAGTATATAGAGGATTTTAGTTGTTTCTCAAACTATAAAATAAATTTACAAAAACCCCAAATAATATACCGAAATTTAACTCAAGATCAGGTAAAATCACTTAAATCAAAATATAAATATAATTGGGACTCACAAACAAATTAAAAGGGTCTAACGAAATATGAAAAATATTTGTTAATAAATGTACTAATGGCAATGAAGATCTGTGTCTCAAGATATTGGAAGAGTTCAAATATTCCGCCCGTAATAGAAATTTTAACTCAAATTAATCACCAAGGAGATATGGAAAAAGCGTTCTTTTTTAATAACAGTAATATTCCGAAATATAATAAAATTTGGTCCAGATGGTTTGAATATTACAACAGGCTAAATTGATCTTAAATTATTCAACTGGGCATAGATAGTAAATTCATGGACACGTCTGGTTATATCTATCAGCCTCGACTATCCAATAACTACTTGATGGTACTCTCTTCCCTGCGCCTCCCCAGCACGCCTACGCGCCTCTCCCCCCATTTACTAAATAATATATAAGGTACATTATACCCATGTTATGGTTTCTATTTCTTATTTTTATGTTTTTGGATCCTTTGTATGTTTTATGGTACTGCAAAGCATAAGCTAACGATAACTGCAGTAATCTCCATTGTTTGAGAGATTGGAGAAACTGCAGATTTATAGTTTACTCCTATTTTAGAGAGAAACATTTAGTAAAGTCTGCATATTACCATTGTTGTATGCATTTATTTATGTCATGTGATTATCAGAATGTATAACGAAAAAAGGAAAATGTTCGGTAAAACTATGAATTATTACTGTTTGTGTTGATACTTCGGACTGTCTTTTTATATGGAAATACAAAAAAAATAACAAAAGGTCAGTGTAACAAAAAATGGGGTGAATGATCCCCAGCCTTGGATCCAGATCATCCCACTACTTTGTACAGCTATGGTACCATCTAGGACTTCCACAGAAATTATTCATGGTAAGAGCGTCTTCCCTTTAAACACTGCAGAGGGAGGTATCATCGACAATCCTTCTTTGAGGTAGATATTCCTATGCCCGCTCCCAATACTGTCTTTACAAAGATATTTGGCTTAAAGGCCACAGACAGCACACACTGAAAAGTTCTATTACAAGCACACACTAAAAAAAGAATAATCAATATAAAAAAAGAAACAGGATCCCTGAAATAATCAACTTGAGAGATGTGCGGAACAATTCCAAGCAATATGATATGGCCTAACCCACGGAGAGGCCGAAATCAAGGTGGGCACAAACAAAATAACTCAACAAAACCAAAACAAAACCTAGAATTTGAGCTGTATATCTGTTCAACCATAATTTACTGCTTTCATATTAAGCACCACCCACACTTATTATATATGATTTTATTCAGGAGAAATAGGGCCTTCATTTAACATCAAATATTTATATAAAAAACATAATTTAATTAAACAAAACGTTAATTCTACACACTAAAAATGATGATACGGATTTGTAAATACTGTAAGTATGTGATATGTTGTCTAAAAACATCTCCTATAGAATATATTTTTCCAGTTTTCAGGAAATATATGTGTCGGTTATCCTGTAATTACACATTATTTTAGTAATTAGCACTTTGTGATCACTGAAGTCCCTAATGATATTACAGAGCTGATTGCAGGTCAGGAACGTACGCAGTCATACACGATAAATTAGAATTTTAACATAAATCAATTAATCAACTACTCGAACAGAACAAATCATTAGACAAATCAGACGAAGTGACTTCCTGCATACTAAACAATTGCATTAAAATGTGAAATTATAACTACACAGACATTGTGCATAACATCCATTCTAAAAGTAGGAATATAGTTTGAATCACAATCATCTGATCCTCAGAGAATCTGGTAAAAATACACAATTTTAGTCCCCCTAAAAAAGATTAATGTGTTTTGTATTTATTACCCAATTCATTACACATTTTTTCCTATAAACTAGATCCATTATCAAAATTCTTCTGGCATGTGGTTCCCATGAAAATGAACATTGCCCACCTCAAATAAATAATTGGTTATAATTTAAGATGGAAGGATTATAAATATATATTTTGTTTTTTGCTTGCGATCTGAAAAGTATGATGGATATTCTTAGTTCCTTAAATCTACCTGGAGTATTCGTTTAACTATAGATCTCCCTCAAAGCAAATAAATTAGTAGCATTCGCTCTCTAGCCCTTACTTGCAATGGAAGACTGTGTATGATCTTCACAGTAAGAAACTCTGTGCCCTGGCAATCACAAACTGTAGTTGCTATCAGTGAAGGAGCAGATCTTCAAGTATCAGATAGTACAGTCAAGTGGCCTGGCTGCACTGTCGACTCCTGCAACCGTGGGTCAGCATCACTGGCCTGGGGCGCGCAGCTGCCAGGTGACCATCAGGAGAGAGCGCACAGTGCTACCACCGTGACGGTCACTGTATGTGCTCACTGCGAGAGCACTTACTGTCAGATCGGATACCACGGTCTGCTTGGAGACACGTGGAGAAGATGGGGGAGAGACGCGTGGAGAAGATGGGGGAGAGACGCGTGGAGAAGATGGGGGAGAGACACATGTAGAAGATGGGGAGAGACACATGGAGAAGATGGGGAGAGACACATGGAGAAGATGGGGAGAGACACATGGAGAAGATGGGGAGAGACACATGGAGAAGATGGGGAGAGACACATGGAGAAGATGGGGAGAGACACATGGAGAAGATGGGGAGAGACACATGGAGAAGATGGGGAGAGACACGTGGAGAAGATGGGGAGAGACACGTGAAGAAGATGAGGGAAAGACATGTGGAGAAGATGAGGGAAAGACATGTGGAGAAGATGAGGGAAAGACATGTGGAGAAGATGGGGAGAAACATCTGGAGGGGATGGGGATAGACACATGGAGGGGATAGACACATGGAGGGGATGGATAGAGACACATGGAGGAGATGGAGAGAGACTCATGGAGGAGATGGAGAGAGACTCATGGAGGAGATGGAGAGAGACTCATGGAGGAGATGGAGAGAAACTAATGGAGGAGATGGAGAGAAACTAATGGAGGAGATGGAGAGAGACACATGGAGGAGCTGAGGGGTGGGAGAGACACATAGAGCGGCTGGTATGGGGTGAGACACATGGAGGAGCTAAGGGGGAAGAATGAGACACATGGAGGGTTGGGGGGAATGAGACACATGGAGGGACTGGGTGGAATGAGACACAAAGAGGGGCTCAGGGCATTTTTCACAAAGGGCCCGATGACTTCTAGTTACGCTTCTGAGTACAGTGTACATAAAAATAAAGAATAAAGTGGTAAATATTATTAGAATGGTATTCAACATGAAAATAAAATGAATACAATTTCAAAACACCATCTTAAATAAGCTGAGCTGTCTGCATGGACTGCTTACACTTCACTAATCCGTATCTATATCTTTTTGTTCACTTTTCCTTCACTTCTGGAATCCAATTTTCTCCAAAGACAGATGCAGCCCTAAGCTAATTGCATTCATCTTTAGTCCAAGAGTTTCTAGATACCAGCAAATCATGTTTATGTCCTTTCTTACTCCCATTGTACAGCACACTCACCCAATGAATGGTAAATGTAACCATAAAGTTTCACTGCTCAATTCTCTGCCATTTAGCAGTTAAATCACTTTTCTTATGCAGCCCTAGTCACACATCCCTGCATGTGACTTGTACAGACTTCCTAAACACTTCCTGTAAAGAGTAATTTAATGTTTAAACTTCCTTTATTGCAAATTATATTTACATTTAAAATGTCTTCTCTCCTGTTCTGTTAATAGCTTGTTAGACTCTGCAAGAGTCACCTAAATGTTATTAAAGCTCAATCTACAGAGAAGGAGATAAAAAAAAAAAAAAAAAAAAAAAAAACACCTTTTTAAAAAGTAAGCTATACTGATTGAAATGAAACCATTTTATTTTATGCAAGCTGTGTGACTGACAGTCAGGGGCGGTGTGGGTAGGGATGCATAAACAGAAACAAATGTGATTTAACTCCTAAATGACAGAGAATTGAGCAGTGAAATTTCAGAGGCATGATCTATACACCAAAACTGCTTCATAAAGCTAAAAAGTTGTTTTGGTGACTATAGTGCCTATGTAAGGGGACACTATAGTCACCAGAACAACTACAGCTTATTTAATTTGTTCTGGTGAGCAGAATTATTCCCTTCAGGCTTTTTGCTGTTAACACTGCCTTTTCAGAGAAAATGCAGTGTTTACATTACAGCCTAGTAATAACTTCACTGGCCACTCCTCAGATGGCTGTTAGAGATCCTTCCTGGGTCATGGCTGCCTAAAATGCATCCAAACATTCAGTGTCTCCACCCTCTGCATGCAGATACTGACATTTCCTCATAGAGATTCATTGATTCAATTCATTTCTATGAGGAGATGTTGATTGGCCAGGGCTGTGTTTCAATCATGCTGGCTCTGCCCTTGATCTGCCTCTTTGTCAGTCTCAGTCAATCCTATGGGGAAGCACTGTGATTGGATCAGGCTACCACTTCTAATGATGTCAGCAGACTGCTTGTTTTTCTGAGTCTATGCAGAGTTACAGCTTCAGGCTTGAAACAATAAAATTTTTACTATATTTATGGAGGCATGAGGGACCCAGGGGGCTAGATAGTGGTGTTAACATGATAGGGTCAGGAATACATGTTTGTGTTCCTGTCCCTATAGTGCTCCTTTAACAAATTGACTAACAAGCTATTCTCCAAAGCACAAGCTTATATTACGTCTTTAGTGGCCAGATCTGATAGATGTTATTAGAGATCTGGCTGTAATAAAATGTGTTTCAGTCTGGTTTGTGGCACAACATTATCTAAAAATACTGTTCAAAGCAGCAACCAATCTAACTTTCAGTGTACTGGTGGTAACCATACAAGGCACAGAAGGACACCAGAGTCATCATATATACTTCCTGAGAGATAATGTAAATAATATTGCCTTTGTACTGGGACAGATTGTCAGACTGGTTTACTCATTGTCCTCAACTTTGAATGACATACAACAATTTAAAAAGTGTGGATCTAGCAGATAAGTCTGTTTGTCAAATTAGAAATATTTTTTTTTCCAATTTAGTGCAGAGGAGTCAAGAGAGAAATTACTTTAAACGTTTAAACATCTTGCATATCACATACAGAAACTATGACTATGAAACGGAACCCCCCTTAGTGACATTACTTTGTTCGATATAAATTTTTATTTCTTTAATTAGTCTGCATTTCTGGTCTTCCAACGCAAGCAACGTTAAAAGCAGCTGGAATTCTATTTATATTCATACTATGAAAGTTCGTTGCCACAGAAGGAAAATCTACCTATTGTCTTTAGACTATTGCACAATTAAATTTATTGCGGGAGCTCTTACAAGAAATTAGTTTAATTGCTGAACAAATCATAAGTAAATAGACGGCACCACGCACCAGCATTGATCAAATGCAGCATGAGTACTGAACAAATTACAGAGTTTCCCCCACTTATAAATTAAGAAAAGATGGCATTTAACACCATATAATTAAGTTCAATTTTGGGTTAAAAAAAATAAATAAAAAATGGACATTGCTACATTATGCTGATTCTAAAATGCATAGTCCATGGGTGTACCGAATAACACAGAGTATAAAGACATTTTTAATTAAGACAAAATTGGTTAATATTTTAAATCAATTATCAATATGGTCAAATACAGAGAAGTGTAGAATACACTAGAAGTCGTCGCCTCATGACGTTAACTTAAAACGGGGGGGGGGGGGGGGGAGAGGGAGATCGGGAAGCTAACCGAGCAGGTCGCACATGGAGCTCCTAAGATTCAGCTGAATAACCCGCTGATGACTTGAGGTCTACGTGAAAATTGAGAACAGAGGAAACGGCTGGTCCTCTGTCAAAGCTTGATTCCAGCCTCATATGGGCCCTCTTCCCCCCTTTGGACTGGCAGGGGTCATCTTGGTCATCTCATTGGCCCATTTTCAGAGGCTTTCCGTCCGAGCGCACGCAAGAACCCAAAGGCCTGCTGCCTAAGATGGAGGACAACGCATGGAGTTCAAACCTGCAGATACCTCCCCAGACTGACCCGTTCATGTTGGCTTCAGACAATATATGCGCCATATTCTGGGGAAAACTCACTACATGAGCAGCCACCATGCTACCTTACAAGCTGGGCATCACAGCAATCTCCTGCAAGGAGCGGATGGTAAAATGGAAAAAAAGGAGGCGAAAGCAGACGTTACCTCGAGGTCAGCTCTCTATCAAATCCTGACATCATGTCACACATTGGCGCTCCCGTGTGAGACACACATTGCGCCACTAGAGGGATGGTGTTCAGCTGTGCTTACAGTGTGTGATGAGTCCATCCAGAGGCCCAGTTTCGGAGGATGGCCTAGATGGGTATCCCGGAGAAGCAGTGTGGGCCTGCATCTGTGCTTGGAGCTGGTGGGGTGTCCCCCCACAGTTCGACAGTCTCCAGTACTATAGAGGCAGTGGCCCCCCTCCCAGAGGCAACAGCTGAGCTGGCTGCCATCCACCCCAACGTCTAGGCGAGAAACATATTTGATAGTCATGTTTCATTTCCAGTTACCGTATTGATCTTTGCATGCACAACATCTGCTTTAGCCTAACTCGAAAAACCCAGTGATGATTACTGCCTGTTAATTTTGCCTTGCATATTCGTATTTTATTTATTTTATTTCGACCAATCCTAGTTACAATTACTACCAGTGTGAAGGTCAAGCCTATTTGTCAGATAATCTCTCAAGTTAATGTCCTATGCACTGTGTAATGTTTCTCTTGTATAGTTTATTTTACTTTTAAAAACAAAATGTGCAGTACCATGGACATGTACAGTATACTCTCTTATGAAACACTGTAATGTTTTTAATAAAAAGTGATAATTATTGAAATATAAAATAAAGAATTAAAAAAAAAAAAAAAAAAAAACTCCAATTGGATAAATACTTCCAAAAACATAACATACAGGGATATAATTTCTAATTAGTGGGTTAATAGCTGCTTGATCCAAGGAGACATCTGACTGCTATTTTGGGGTCAAGAAGGAATTTTTTCCTAGTTTGTTGCAAAATTGGAAGTGCTTCATACTGGTTTTTTTTGCCTTCTTTTGCATCAACAGCAAAAACATGTGTGAGGAAGGCTGAACTTGATGGACGCAAGTCTCTTTTCAGCTATGTACCGTATTTATTCGAGTATAACGCGCACACGTGTATAACGCGCACCCCTAATTTTCGATTAAAAATCGGTATAAAATTTCATACCGATTTTTAATCTAAAATTAGGGTGCTTGTTATACTCTAATAAATATTCGAGTGGGTGCTCGATAATACCGACCGCCGGGCTCATTACAAGCCCGGCGGTCCTGGGGGGGTGGGCAGCAAGCGTTTACTCACCTCCGTGCAGCTCCTCCAGCTTCCCAGTGTACATCTCGCGAGACCCGCGGCCAGCTCTGACGACGTCAGAGCGTCAGAGCTGGCCGCGGGTCTCGCGAGATTTACACTGGGAAGCTGGAGGAGCTGCACGGAGGTGAGTAAATGCTTGCTGCCCACCCCCCCAGGACCGCCGGGCTTGTAATGAGCCCGGCGGTCCTGGAAGGTATATTTATTCGAGTATAACGCGCACCCTTAATTTTAAATTAAAAAATCGGTTTAAAAAAATGCGCGTTATACTCGAATAAATACGGTAACTATGTAACTATGTAAGATTTTTATCAAAGACTGGTTGTATTTTTTAATGCACCCTGATTTATACTCAAGATAAAGTAGGGGATTTTATATATTATAGGCATTCCTTTGGAAGATTGTTAAAGGCTCAGGGAGGCTGATATTAACCTCCTGATGATCAATCTGGATGATATTCCATGTTGTTGTGCTTGTGCGGCAAAACGCTGTGCCAATCAGCATCTCCTCACAGAGATGCATTGAATCAAAGCATCTTTATGGGGAATGTTCAACGCCTCCATGCAGACAACTGAACGCCAGTGCTGCACACTGTGGAACCGTTGGAGTAAATTGTGTACTCTTCCTATATGCCCCATGTTTTGTTATATGGGGTCAATGTATTTCTGACAGGGACGGTTAAGCAATCCATCAATTGGTTGTCATCTTCGGTAGACACTACTTCCGTGATTAATGTATGCCATATATCTAAACCACTTTGCAGCTACTGCTCTACAAGCAGCTGGTGTAATTTTTATTGGAGAGCATGTATGAGTGGTGACTGCCAATATCCAGCAACTTCGCACAGCCATTGAAGAGGAGTGGACCAACATTCCACAGGCCACAATCAACAACCTGATCAGATTTGTGAACAATATTTGAGAGAAATAAGCCATTTGTTTACATAGAAAAAATCTTAGATCTTTGAGTTCAGCTCATGAAAAATGGGGGCAAAAACAAAAGTGTTGCGTTTATAATTTTGTTCAGTGTAGATAGATACACACACACACACACACACATATATATATTTTTTTTTTACAGTGGCGTGTCCAGTGTGCTCTGAAACATGGTAAATAAAATATTGTTTAAACAAATTTAGAAATGTTGTAGCTCTTAATATGTTTATTTCATGTCTGCCAGTACACATCCTGCCTCAACATACATTCTTTTTACATTAATTAAGGAATATCTCCTAGTCTCATCACAAATTAACTTTAGGGTTGAATAAACAAATATTTTAAGCATCCCTGAGCATTAATCATTTGCTATCCTACGAATATCTGAATATTTTCTTTTACAGCAAGCATGTCAAACTCAAAGTCTAGCATGGGCCACATAAACAAGGTTTAAGTTTGTGGGCCGCAAAAAAAACCCCACAGGTTTATTTTGAATAGTACAGTATAAAAAAAGTAGGTTTATTTTGAAAAGTACAGTTTAAAATCCCCCAGCATACCACTCTACTAAACCACAGCACCCCCCTCTACTAAATCCCAGTCTCACCCCCACTATGTGACGTGGAGTTGCGTGCCTCCATGCACCGCCAGGTACTCCACGGTGTGCGCGAGGGAGCAGTGAGGAGCAGGAAGACTGAGCTCCCTCGCTGCCGCCATGAACCTCTCCTCCCTGCCGCCATAAACCTCTCCTCCCTGGCCAGGTACATTTTAGCAGAGTAGGCACCTGCAATGTGGAGAAAGCAGGTGCCTACTCTGCTTTAACACTAAGCATGCACTCGTGGATAGCTGGGCCACAAAGATGTCCATTGTGGGCAGCAAGTTTGACATGCATGTTTTACAGCATTCTTAGAAAATAATTGATGTCTCAGACTTCCCTCGTCACCCTGGAGATTTCTATAAGAGAGCAGTGCATTTCCCATAAGATCTTACAGGCGTGAGGGAAGCTCTAGCTATAACGGCTGGATCCAATGCAGGCAGTATTGCGGGTATATTTTGTGGCTGGCAGCCAGACAGCCGCCTCTGCGGGGAGAAGGAGGCAACACTGTGCCAGTGCACTGTGTATGTGCACAGTTGACATTCTGTCTGTAGGCCTCCCACGCTCCCTGTTTGTTTCGGGAAGTCCGAGGCCGCATGTCACAAGACCCGTAAACTCTGACTTCACCAAGTGTACAGAAAGAGCAGGAAGCAGGCACACAGGATGCCTGTGCACATACACAGTGCACATACACAGTGCACAGGCATCTCATTGCCTTTTATTAGATACCAGGGAGGTCCTGAGCATGCCATCTGCGTCCTGGGGTAAGTGCAGGGGATACCATATGGGTCCTGAGGTAAGTGCATGGATTCCAGGCATCTGGGTGCAGAACAAGTGCGGGGGATGCCATCTGGGTGCCTGAGCAAGATCCTGAGGGTAGAGAGATGGCACAGATATGCTGGGGACAGACAGTTGGCACCGAGAGGATGGGGACAGAGCGATGGCACAAAAAGAGGATGGGGACAGAGCGATGGCACAAAGAGAGGATGGGGAAAGAGCGATGGCACAAAGAGAGGATGGGGAAAGAGCAATGGCACAGAGAGGATGGGGACAGGGCAGTGGCACAGAGAGGATGGGGACAGGGCAGCGGCACAGAGAGGATGGCACAGAGAGGATGGGGACAGAGCGATGACACAAAGGATGGGGACAGAGTAATGACACAAAGGATGGGGACAGAGTAATGACACAAAGAGGATGGGGACAGAGCGATGGCACAGAGAAGATGGGCACAGAGAAGATGGGGATAGAGAGGATGGAGACAGAGCAATGGCACAGAGAGGATGGAGACAAAGCGATTGCACAGAGAGGATAAGGTGAAGCGATGGCACAAAGAGCATGGTGGGAGAGCAATGGCACAGGGAGGATGGCGACAGAGCAATGGCACAGAGAGGATGGAGACAGAGCGATTGCACAGAGAGGATAGGGTGAAGCGATGGCACAAAGAGCATGTGGCAGAGCAATGGCACGGGGAGGATGGCGACAGAGCAATGGTACAGAGAGGATGGAAACAGAGTAATGACACAGAGAGGATAGGGTGAAGTGATGGCACAGAGAGGCTGGTTGCAGAGAGATGGCACAGAGAAGATGGGGACAGAGCGATAACACAGCGATGGCATGGAGAGGATGGGGACAGAGCAATGGCACAGAGAGGATGGGGACAAAGCAATGGCCCAGGGAGACTGATGGCAGAGCAATGGCACAGAGGCTAATGGCAGAGCAATAGGACAGAGAGGATGGGGACAGAGTAATGACACAGAGAGGATGGGGTGACGCGATGACACAGAGAGGCTGGTGGCAGAGAGTTGGCACAGAAAGGCTGGGGGCATTGGGGTGGCACAGAGAGGCTGGTGGCAAAAAGATGGCACAGAGGCTGGGGCAGAGATGGCACAGAAATGGTGGTTAAAAAAGAAGAAAATAATTCATATATCACATATATGAATAAAATGTACTTAACTGAAT
This sequence comes from Pelobates fuscus, assembly GCF_036172605.1. Taxonomy (NCBI): domain Eukaryota; kingdom Metazoa; phylum Chordata; class Amphibia; order Anura; family Pelobatidae; genus Pelobates; species Pelobates fuscus. Next base: position 23,488,458 of record NC_086329.1, on the reverse strand, counting down.
AAGAACAAAAATAGCTTCCCTAGAGGTCTTTCCCACTTGAACCTCTTCAATATCAGATATGTTGGAACATGGAAAAAAGGGATACAGCTAGGAACTAAAAGAAAACAGACAACACATAGTGATGTACAGTTAAATAAAAAAAACACACTGCAATAATGGTTGCACTCACAAGATGTAAATGGAGTTAACGACTTAAAATCCACTAAGGGATATAACTGGACCGTTTCCACTGGAGGATGGTGGATGATAGGCAGACTCAGAAGCCTCAGGAGGCAATCAGGAGCCAAATCGTATAAGAAGAAAATTTATTGATGCACAATCGCCCAATATCATGGAAAATTCATGTGTAAAAACAAATGAAATAAAATCTAACGCGTTTTGTCCAACGCAGTGGACTTCATCAGAGATAAAAAATAAATTCAATGGTAGTACATGAGACAAACATGCATATAAATATACCCCCCCCCCTTCTCAGTCCCATTAAATACAAAATCCAAAAGGAGTGTATTGAAGATCAATCAGGTGTACCTAAACTCCATAACACTTTCATTGGTGGACAGAGGTGTGGGTCAATCTTCATTGGACTTGGTTACAAACATAGCTGGGTATACATAATTTGCCGATATAAATTTCCGCGGGTCCGTTCGGCTTGCGTTCCACCGGTGCGGTGTGGAACGCAAGCCGGACGGACCCGCGGAGATTTATATCGGCAAATTATGTATACCCAGCTATGTTTGTAACCAAGTCCAATGAAGAGTGACCCACACCTCTGTCCACCAATCAAAGTGTTCTGGAGTTTAGGTACACCTGATTGATCTTCAATCAACTCCTTTTGGATTTTGTATTTAATGGGACTGAGAAGGGGGGGGGGGTATATTTATATGCATGTTTGTCTCATGTACTACCATTGAATTTATTTTTATGTCTGATGAAGTCCACTGCGTTGGACGAAACGCGTTAGATTTTATTTCATTTGTTTTTACACATGAATTTTCCATGATATTGGGCGATTGTGCATCAATAAATTTTCTTCTTATACGATTTGGCTCCTGATTGCCTCCTGAGGCTTCTGAGTCTGCCTATCATCCACCATCCTCCAGTGGAAACGGTCCGGTTATATCCCTTAGAGGATTATAAGGCGTTAACTCCATTTACATCTTGTGAGTGCAACCATTATTGCAGTGTGTTTTTTAATTTAACTGTACATCACTATGTGTTGTCTGTTTTACTTTCAGTTCCTAGCTGTATCCCTTTTTTCCATGTTCCAACAGAAATGGTGGTGGCAGAGTGATACCAAAGAGAGGCTGTGGGCAGAACGATGATACAAAGAGGATGGGGCAGAAAGATGGCACAGAGAGGATGGGGCAGAGAGATGGTACAGAGATGTTCAGGGCAGAGAGATGGCACAGAGAGGCTCGGGCAGAGAGTTGGCACAGAGATGCTGAGGCAGAAAGATGGCACAGTGGTGCTGGGGGCAGAGAGATGGTACAGAGATGTTCAGGGCAGAGAGATGGCACAGAGAGGCTCGGGCAGAGAGTTGGCACAGAGAGGCTCGGGCAGAGAGTTGGCACAGAGAGGCTCGGGCAGAGAGTTGGCACAGAGAAGCTGAGGCAGAAAGATGGCACAGAGAGGCTGGGGCAGAGATGGCACAGAAATAGTGGTGGCAAAGTGATGGCACAGAGAGGCTGTGGGCAGAACAATGGTACAAAGAGGCCGGTGGCAAAGAGATGGCACAGAGAGGCTGGGGGCAGAATGATGATACAAAGAGGATGGGAGCACAGAGATGGCACAAAGAGGCTGAGGGCAGAGAAATTGCACAGAGCGGATGGGGCAAAGAGATGGCACAGAGACGTTCAGGGCAGAGAGATGGCACAGAGAGGCTCGGGGAGAGAGTTGGCACAGAGAGGCTCAGGCAGAGAGATGACTTTAGCAGGTTGTCTGGGGGCACAAATGGCACTGGCAGGCTTTTTGTAGGCACACATGGCTCATTGGCAGCATGATATACACACTTTTATGAATGTACTGCTTTTTGGTATGATATACAGGATTTATGCATTTACTCCTCATTGGCATGATATACCAAAATTATACATTTACTGCTATATGGCATCATATATTCCGAGTTCATGCATATACTGCCTTTTGGCATGCTATGCAAGGTTTATGCATTTAATGCATTAATAGCATCCCCTTGTTGGAAATCCTTCAGAACTCCTCTTTCTAAATGTTCGCCTGGTGGGGGAGATCTCCGTTATTGATGTCCAAGTGACAAATGGTCCCTGGGCTGCTCTCTATCCATTTTTCACATCTAAATGCCCAAATGCATAGCACTTTAATTATTTCTATTCAATTATTTATCTATCAACTCATCTATTTTGTTTGTGTACTTGTATCAAGTTCTGATGTTAACGGGTGGGTTGGTAAAATTACACTAGGGGCCACTAAATAGTTCTTCCTGTTGCCTGCTTTGCATCAGGTGGATTCAGATATAATTTTTTTACCAACTGGGAACTCCAGTCAGTTGCACTGGTTCCTATCCAGTAGCTATATAACTACTTTCCTTAAGTGACACTTAATTTCATCATTTGATCTTATTAAACCACACACACACACATACATGCAAACACACACATTGCCTACACTGACTTGTCTTTGTGAGGTAATGTCAGACTGCAGTCTTTTTCATGGTGACATATGACTTTATATCCCTCTCTCATATTATAAAAATGAGTCAACATAATTAATTAAGCTTTAGTACATTTCCAGCTCAAATATTTGACTCAACGCAGCCACCAGCGTGCAGCATGGCAAATTGCATGTGTTGTCATCTCCGTTCTCGCATATCTCAAGTGAGTCTCAGACACATCAATAAATAAAAATCCTTAATGAAGAAACACTTACTCACACAGACAAGGCAAGACCAAAATAGAACAAAAAGGACAGCAAGTGATAACGAGAATCAGGGAAGAAACAAATTGTATTGAGGCAATTGACCTATTTGATACCCGAGAAGCTCACACTGTGTTTCGCCGTCGTTCTCTTGTGAATGGGTTAAACATAAAAAGCGTACGCTGTTGACTGTAAAAAGAAAGATAAATATTACATCCTATATATACTTATTGAAAAGGCAATATTTTCCCCTCCAGGCTCAGTGTGAAAGGGATCATGCTATTATATCCTACAGCATCTCGCGTCTCCTGCCTTGTCTCAGTCCGCAGAGCTGGAGTTGTCATCTGTGTCCCAGAGCAATGCTTTTTCAGCTTTTGTTCGTATTTGATTACGGCTTCTGATGCTTTCCAAGCAGTGATTCACTCAGGCAGAGGCACAGCTCCTCCTCTCGCTTTCCAACCACTGACTGCAATGAAAACTGCTGCTTATGACAGCCCAGACTCACTGTGGGATGGAGAACGACATGCGAGCATCTGGCAAAATAGCGCTGAAGCTCTTTTCATTTATTTTTTTTAATGTGTTCCAAGACAGAGTAAAAAAATTTCAATCTTTCTCGTAACTTAGCAACAAAATGACTTTGTTCACGTTGCAGAAAATTACAATTGGACTTTGCAATCATGCAGGGAGAGGACACTGAGATGACATCTGTGAGTTTGAAGTCACATTGAAGACCATCACTGTTGGAAAGAGATATTCCTGTCCTGCATGCACTAATGCTTCATTTACAAACTACAGATGCTTTGTAACAATGGCACTAAATTATACTGTTGAACCACAACTTGATGAGCAGTGAATATAAAACTTAGCAGCATATCTGGGTAAAGATCTGCTGTACCCTAGCGTAGATAACACAATGCTGGCAAATAACACCTCAGATTACGCAATGGGACTACTGGACAATTCTCCGGACTATTTTGGGGTCAACAAGTCTCGAAATAATACTTCTGCTGATTCACCAGGAATTTCCATCTTTATTTCTTTTGTTTACTCCTTGGTTTGCATTGTAGGGTTGTGTGGTAACTCTATTGTGATATATGTTATCCTGCGATATGCGAAAATGAAGACTGCCACCAATATCTACATTTTAAACTTGGCCATTGCTGATGAACTCTTGATGTTGAGTGTACCTTTCCTGGTCACCTCTACTCTTCTCCGACACTGGCCGTTTGGAGCTCTGTTGTGTAGACTAGTCCTAAGTCTGGATGCCATGAACATGTTTACCAGTGTCTACGGCCTTGCTGTTCTGAGCTTAGATCGCTACGTGGCTGTGGTGCACCCCATCAGTGCTGCCCGTTACCGACGGCCAAGTGTGGCCAAGATGGTGAACCTTGGTGTTTGGATCTTTTCAATCATTATAATCCTACCCATTGTAGTTTTCTCTAGTACTGCTCCAAACAGTGATGGCACAGTGGCCTGCAACGTGATAATGCCTGAACCCTCACAACGCTGGGTTGTGGTCTTTGTGCTTTACACGTTCTTCATGGGCTTTCTCTTACCTATGGCTGCCATATGTCTCTGTTATATCCTCATTATCACAAAGATGAGAGTTGTAGCACTCAAGGCTGGCTGGCAGCAGCGGCGACGCTCTGAGCGTAAACTCACACTCATGGTAACTGTAGTAGTGACCGTTTTTGTGGTTTGTTGGATGCCTTTTTATGTAGTACAGCTAGTGGGTGTTTTTGCCAGTAGAAGTGATACCACAATTAGCCAGCTTTCCGTTGCACTTGGCTATGCCAACAGCTGTGCCAATCCTTTCCTTTATGGCTTTCTGTCAGACAATTTTAAACGTTCATTCCAGAAGGTCCTGTGTCTTAGCTGGATGGAAAATGACACAGAAGAACCAGTGGACTATTATGCTACTGCATTAAAAAGTAGAGCTTACAGTGCTGAGGAGCTGCAGAATGGTATGCTGACAACAGGCAGTACGTACCGTAATGGGACTTGCAGTTCCAGAACTCACTAAAATTTATGCCCGGACATCACTAAAAAAAATACTTTTTCCCCCCCCACTGGAAAAGGAGCTGATGTAACAATAAACACACAACATTTCTGACTATTTGCCATATCTGGTGGAAAAAATGAAATGTTAAAGTACAAGAAATAGTGTGGGACAATGAAGTGTTTTGTTTTGGGGTCATTCCAGTAGTAAGGTTTTAAGATTGTGTTCTTTCTGTATCTACAAACTGAATTGTGTCAGCTGACGTGGCTTGAAAGACTAACTCATAACATATCTTACAAAGCATCAACACAATTTAACTAAGCTGCCCAAAATCTATAGAATATATTTTCTGTGGAGCAAATATTAGCAAATTTTAAAATGTTATTTATAATTTTGATGTGAAAACCCTGTTTTATTTGGCTATGTATGATGCTTATCCTAGAATCATGTCAAATTAACTTGCATTTTATCTCTGTCGTTCGTTATTTATCTCTCCATGATTCCAGCATATTGAATGTGTTTGGTTTTTTTTCTGTTTAAAAGTGAAAGTGTGTTTTTCTGCTAAGGGATCAACCATTAAAGTGCCAAATGAATTTGTAACAAAGTGCAAGGCAACAGCAAACAAAATAATGAGCAAATAAAGCTGTCTTTGCTACAACATTATTAAGACATTTCATATTTTGTCCAGGTATTTAACATGAACATTAAGGAAATGTTATTTTTAATGCCTATTTATTAAAGGCAGCCCATGTTTTCTAACATATAATCTGGGTCAATTGTGTGTATACTTGCTGATGATTTCTATAATTGGAGATTGTGCACATTCAATATGTAATATTCATGTTATTCTATAAAAGTGCATATTCAGTAAGCAACAGTATAGAATAATTTAGAAGTTACGTTAGAAGTAGATTTTCATCACGTGTTTGAAAATGTGAAACATGATTTCCTCCTCCATCAGGTTATACACCACAAGACGAATGACATATGCATTTACAGCCACCCCTGAACTCAAAGACACACAAGACCTCCCATAATGCCTAGCGGTCTAATGATTAAACAATGCTTATAGCATGCCTTATGCATCACTATGGTATGAACACCTGTTTACGATGGCTGGAGACCATTAACTTATTTGTATTCATCATATACAAACAGAACGCTTAAAGGAAACTATTGCAAAAAAAAAAAAGGCTACACAAATGAATTTTTTTTTTTTTTTTTTTTTTAAATCAAACAAACGTAAATGATAATATAAAGAAATCTAAAATGTCTATAGCTGCACAGTTGAGATTTTCATAATGCCAAACAATAACATTGAAATAATTTCAATTTGCTAGCGATTTGGCCATCACAATGTATAGCTGAAATGTTAGTCTCTATAATGGACTGACATGTCGATTTTGCATGATAAAGTGTAAACCTAGCATAAAACGGGTATTAGTTGCTGCAAAGTGTTGTGTTTCTAGGATTTTTAAAATTGTTCTAATTCCAGTCACTTGCTTATTGTGTGTGCTGCGATTCACAGAGTGCTTTTAGGATTTGAAAGCAGGAGTAACATTGTAGTTTCTTAGAAACTGTGGAATGAATGCAATAACAATAAGGCATGCCCAAAGCAGCACACCGATCTGACAGTTACACTGGAGAATTCAAGGTTCCATGTTATATAGTTTCATCATATACATTAGGTTGATTCTAGCAGTGGTACTGTTACTGCATTAGAACTGTGTAATCTAGGTTTGAATATCAGTCATGTCACCTTCTCCAATAAGTGTCCCTGGGCACCTAATGGTATATTATCCTCCAATCTCAAATGTGCATAGATTGTAAGCTCATTTGAGCAGGGTCTTTTTCACCTCTAAATATCACTTTTCCACGATGCAAAATATTGTGGTGCTATATAGATGATCTCTATTATCATCTAATAAAGCAATAGTAACATTTAGTAAAACTACCACTTGACTATCATGATTTTTAAAATCTTAGTGACAGCTATGGTTTTATTTAAAAAAAACAAACAACTTAGCAGCCTATCAGCAATGTGCTGTTTACCCCAATATTTCCACTGTGCAAGAAAAATGGATGGTTTGTTTGCCACAGCCGATAATGAAAGGAAACTATGCCACAAGGAATTTCAGGTTACCAATATTATTGCCAATAAAATTACTATAAAGATTGACTAAACGGATGAACTGATGAACATACAGATAATTTGTGATATGATGTATTGATACAAAATAAGGGATTTGTGACAATATATAGGTTTAAAAGTCGCAAAAACTACTGGATATATTGTACAGCGCTACGGAATTTGCTGGCGCTATAATTATCATATATTTTTACTGAACTGAAAGTAAACAATTTTGTGGACTACTGCTGTTTCTGTACTTTCCAACATCAGAAAATGACAGTGTAAAGTTCATTGTGATGTAAAGATTGTTTCCATATTGTTTGTCACTGTGTCTTTGCAATTCAGAGAAAGGGCTGTATAAAGACTCCAGTAAATGGAGTTTACCAAAGTATATTGGAAATAGGAAACAAACGAGATATCCTAGGAATAGTGAAATAATTCAGGATTTTGTGTCACACAAACTTTGAATGATGACCAGAATTTCTTTTCAAGATGCTGAACAAGTACTCAGACTTCTGTTAGATATTAAATCACAAATTCAATTTATGAACTGGCTGTCAAGGGAACAGAGATGACCTTCGAACTCACTCGAGAATCTACCCATAGAATCCTGTAAAATAGGTTAGATTGTTGCACCGTACTAAAGGCATGGACAGCTATTTCTCTCTGAAATAGGTAGCAATTTATTTTTTATTGTAGGCTCTGATAAACCAAATCTGTGTAATTACAGCCTTACAAATTATTGTCAAATGGATACTCTAAGCACTAGAACCACAATATTGTGCTTCGTGTTTATGTTGCCAGTTTGACGTTGTTGTAGCACAGCAAACTGCCAAATTGTAACAGAATTATTTGGGATTTACCTGGCCCTGATGTGCATCTGTTCTGCTGCTAGAAGGACTTAAAATGCCAAAATGGAAGTTCATATCTCCACATTATCATCCCACTCTTACCAAGTTTATCATATGCATTAGTGTCTTAAAGGGACACTGTGTCACTATAGTAGTCAATATAACCATTTCATCTCTTTAATTGGTTATCGTGCCTGGAGTCCTCTAGCACTGCCCTCCATTCAATATCAAACCATTTTTGAGCAGTTTAACATTAAAGGACCACTATAGGCACCCAGACCGCTTCAGCTGAATGAAGTGGTCTGGGTGCCAGGTCCATCTAGTGTTAACCCTGCAGCTGTAAACAAAGCACTAGGGTTTACACAAGGGTTAATCCAGCCTGTAGTGGCCGTCTCACTGACAGCCGCTAGAGGCGCTTCCGCGCTTCTCACTGTGAAAATCACAGTGAGCAGGCGCTGGTTGTCCATAGGAAAGCATTGAGAAATGCTTTCCTATGGACTGTCTGAATGCGCGCGCGGCTATTGCCGTGCATGAGCATCCTGTGCTGACGTCGGGAGGAGGAGGAGAGTTCCCCAGCGCCGAGGGAGCCCAGCGCAGGAGAACGGTAAGTGTTTAACCCCTTCAGCCCAGCGGGAGTGGGACCCTGAGGGTGGGGGGAACCTAAAGACCCTACAGTGCCAAGAAAACGAGTTTGTTTTCCTGGCACTATAGTGGTCCTTTAAAGAGGGTCTGTGGCCACCCCCAGCCCTGTTCCTACCAGAGGTGTGGCTAAGGCAGAGATTACACACTTTCTTCCAGCCATACTAATTCATACTAGCAATAGGCTGAAAGCAGTCAGCTGACACCCTCAGCCAATCACAGCAGCCAATGCTTCCTTAGCACCAGCAGCACAGGTGGGATGGGCTGCTGGAGACTCTTTTGGATAATGTTTAAACAATAAAAATAGTTTAATGCTGAATAGAAGGGTGGAGCCAGGGGAATTCAGACACTACAGCCACTTCAATGAGATGAAGCCTTTACAGTGCTCCTTTAAATGAAGCCTGACATCACCGTGACAACTATACTAATGTATAGTTTATTTCATAGTATATAGTGATATTGTTATGACTGAAAATGACAAATTACGACATGTATAACTGGATGATTAAAAAGTAAACCATTTCACAAGAGAGAATCCTCAATACGGCAATTATTTCACAGTTGAATGGTGGATAACCAAGGTCTCTATTATTTTGTTGTTAGACAGAACACATTTCACGGATGAAATCTATTTGCCAGTAAATCCAGCCTTCTAAATCCCATTCTCATATAAGTTCGTTTCACAAATCTCAGAAGCCACATTTCATGAAAAAACCTTAATGGAGAATAGAACTCTGCAAAAGTCATCGGACATGCCAGTGAATACAGGTCACTGCCGTCATGTTGGCATGCATCTTACTTTTTCACTAGTAGTGAAGTGAGTCACTGAATGAATTACCTCATTAAAGAAAATAACATATTACTTTAAATGAACACTCCAAGCACCAACACCACTACAGCATGCTGTAGTGGTTATGGTGCCAGGAGAGCCATGGAGGATCCCCAAGCAGTCAAACCATTAGCAAACGGTTTGACTTCTTACTTGGGGTCCACCATGCGCCGCTCTCTCCAGCTGGCTCTGTGAGCTGAGCCCTGTAATGCAAGGCAAGCACAATAGCTGAGAGCATCAGCTGATTGCTCTAAACCACTGAACTAAGCCCTACACTGCTAGGTTTAGCTCAGTGAAGAGAGCTTTCACCTGCAGAGAGGCAGGGACCAGCACATGGCTCAACCCGGGCAAGATGTCAAACGCATGTAAAACAGTTTGGCTAATTGTATTGTTTAACTGGTTGCGCCGCACCAAAGCACTTTTTAGTGGTTATGGTGCTTGGCGTGTTCTGTTAAATATCAGTCATCCATAGCCATAGAAATCATGTGTAACGGTGGTTGGAGTGGTTTGATATATATTTGAGGATAGCAATACCTGTGTACACAGACATTCTCAGATCGGTTTGAATGCACAATCATCAAACTTGCCAAGGTACAGTTTGTGATATAATAAACTACACACACACATATATATATATATATATATATATATATATATAAAATCCCCTGCACTCACGCTTTAACTCCTTCACTGCCAGGTGCATTAGCCTGAGCTCCAAAGATACAAATCCGATTCAGAATGGCTGCTCACCGCTCTCTTAAAATATAAATTCTTTATTAAGTAAAGTTTAAAATGATGACCAACGTTTCAGTCCCCGTTCGGGACTTTCTTCAGGGTTAAATAACAGGGTGAAAAATTTACTACAAATCTATACTACACCGCAAAACAGATCCAGACCATGTCCCTGATACCAGGGAAGACATGGGGAAACGCTCCAAGAAAGTTAAAACACACTGGGGAGATGGACACTGAAGTATCTGAGAACTGTTCCACACACGGTCTAGACGTAAAATAGTAGCGCCGCCTGAAAACCCTGACTCTTCATCCTCCAAGGAGGAACTGCTAGATGCCCCTGAACCAATTCCTGAGGCTGAACATTTCACACCTCACATACTACCAGAGGCTCGTGGAGCCCCGGCCACCAAAGGCGACATTATAGACCTTATGGTCAACCTTCGGCCTTTTTTAGGGCTGATTTGGCGGTGGTCCAGGAGGAGGTGACGACGGTCACAGATAGAGTCAAAGCAGCGGAGGATGACATCAACTCGCTCTCGCAAAATCTAGCTGGCACGTCGGAACAGGTCTTGCGGTCATACAGAAGAAGCTGGACAGGATGGATGATGCATGACGCCGCAAGAACCTCAAGTGTGCCCTTTACTGCCAGCAAAGACGGCACTACCTTCCGGCTCACAGCAATATAGGCCTCCCAATCATTCCTAGTGCAGCTGGGCCTGGCTCAGGAACCAGCCTCCACAGCTGCTGACACCTCCTGGGGCGTACAGAATATTGTCCCTTTTGTTACATGCATAGAAGCGGACACAGGTTGAGGAACCTCTGGCGGATGAGACAAGGCCCACCGGACGCAAATACTAAACCCCGAACTCTGTCGAACCCACACGTTCTATCCCCACATAAGGGCAGACTGTTTTATGTACTTTTCTGTTTAACGCTACCACCCTTCTACCTTGTCTTACTTTCCTTCGTTTTCTGCTCTTAAGCTCATACCTTATATTCCAACAACTGCAAGCAATAACTTGAGTTGGAACCTCTAGGCTCACACACATCTGCCCTGAACCTCCTTCCCCCCCCCCCCCCCCCATTTAGGATGCCCGGGGGTTATCGGGCGAAGTAGTGCCATATCTTATGTTCCCAAACACAGAAATACATCATAGGCCCCCTCGCCTCTTGGCACTACACGACTTCCCTTACCTACCTCTAAGTAGGAGTCACTCGGCGGCTCTAACCACAGTATAGCGGCTTCCCGGGGCCGCAATCTTATTCATTACTCTGCATATACCATGGCCCTCAGCTGATTCCTTACTGTCCAACTGGAGGACTCCTTGAGACACCCCATAGATCTATAACAATTCTTAGCAGTCCGCTATACCTTTGAATCCTAGGTCAGGCTTTTATTTTATTATTATACCACACCATATTCTTAATTTTCATACACAATGGTTCTGATGTGTACAAGGCACTATAAACACTATTTCTGACATTCTCCACACGTCACTGTCCATGTTGAATGCCGTTAAATATAAAATGTGCTGTGTAGTATCAATGCTAACCAAAATGTACAGAAAAGTTGATGATTGTCTGTTTATGCTGTTGGGGCATTGTAGACCACGCTGTTATGTTACTATGCTCTACAAAAATAAAGAAGAAAAAAAAGAAACACTACTGTAGTTGTAATATTATTTTATATCAGCATCGTCTAAGGTGGGATTAAACAGAAGGCACGGAGATAAGTCAGATGTCCACCTGAAATGAGGAAGAAGGTGGGGGGACGGGAGGGACACACAATCACTTTGTTTACAAAGCCATAGTTACACCTCCCTGCATGTGACTTGCACAACCTTCCTAAACACTTCCTGTAAAGTGAAATCTAATGTTTATACTTACCTTTATTGCACATTCTGTTTCATTTAGAATGTATTATCTCCTGCTCTGTTAATAGCTTTCTAGACCTTGCAAGAGCCTCCTGTGTGTGATTAAAGATCAATTTACAGAGCAGGAGATAAACACTGCAAAAACAAGTTAACATCTGATTAAAAATTAAAATGTTTCCGTGGCAGCGGCACACACCACACTTAATGTTCTGCAGGGCACCGTCCACCAACTGCAACAGAACCAGAGAACCCTTATGGGAAGGCTGGCGGTCATGGAAGACCAACAACGCCGCACACATATAAAAATCAGGGGGATCCCCGCAGCAGTAACTGCAGAGGAACTGCCTCACTACATGAGACGCCTCTTAGCTACAATACTACAGCCAACCGCAGCACACAAGCTGACAGTAGATAGCATATACCGCATTCCTACAACAGCTCACACAAAATCTAACGTGACTCGAGACGTTATTCTACGCTGCATCACGGTCCAAGAAAAGATGCAGATAATGCAAGCCATAAAGGTTAAAACACCACTTAACTTTGAAAACTCAACACTGTCCTTCTACCAGGACTTATCAAGGGCTACCCTGCTGTGGAGAAAATCCTGTGGATCCGTCACCACCCAACTATGCGCAGCAGGCCTGCCATACAGGTGGGGGACGGGGCAACTCCATTGTGGTCGTGAGAGCTGGTACCACGCATTTATAGCTAATTTTTTAGACTGTGTTCAACAATGTACCGAAAGCATTGTTGTAGGGCATTTAATCATAAATATGTTATGTAAATTATTTAATTGGAATATCGTCTGGAGCCAAAGCCGTCATATTAATTTACTGTTAAGCATCACAGATCAGAGACATCTACAGTAACATCAGAAAATCAGCTTAAGCATTTAATCAAATCTATAAATTTTAAACACAGTATATGTAATATACTCTTCTGGAAGTAGCAAATTCTGGAGATTTGCAGCAAGGAATGGAAATTTAAATTTATCTGTTTTATTGTTACAGCCTGGGGTGTCCCTTTAGGTACTTCACAATTATATTTAATATTCAATTATATTCTCACTATGAGAAAGAAACTGTGATGGACGTTTTAGATTTAACGGTTTATTGAGATGAAAAGACTTGTGAATGCAAACGGTGATATTATTTGCTCTATAAATGGTGTCCTAGATGCTTCTGTTGTCTTGGGTCAAAGATAGACCCTAATCTAAACAGCAGCACCTGCCTTTCTTTGCACGAAATGTGTATGCCTAATTGCCATTGACTGCAAATGCACGTTGTTTTCAGGTACAGTAGAATGAGCTGTGTTTTATATATTTTTGGTACAGATTTAAACATCATCATGTAACCAAAACTGTTACCCAAGTTACCTTCACTTTGGAACAGCTATTGACTGTACTGTGCTGACTTCAAAGAATGCAATTATTGGCCAAATTACTGTTACGTTGTATGACAGACTATTAATAGAGTAACAAAACAACAAAAATATGTTTACAAGCCATTAAAGGACCACTCTAGTGCCAGGAAAACATACTTGTTTTCCTGGCACTAGAGTGCCCTGAGGGTGCCCCCACCCTCAGGGACCCACTCCCGCCGGGCTCTGGGGGGAGGAAGGGGTTAAACTTACCTCTTTCTCCAGCGCCGGGCGGTTAGCTTTCCTCCTCCTCCTCTTCTTCTTCCTCGCGACGTCATCGGCTGAATGCGCATGCGCGGCAGGAGCCGCGCTCGCATTCAGCTGGTCGCATAGGAAAGCATTTATAATGCTTTCCAATGGACGCTTGCGTGCTCTCACTGTGATTTTCACAGTGATAAGCACGCAAGCGCCTCTAGCGGCTGTCAATGAGACAGCCACTAGAGGCTCTGGAGGCTGGCTTAACCCTCAGTATAAACATAGCAGTTTCTCTGAAACTGCTATGTTTATAAAAAAAAAAGGGTAAAAGCTAGCTGGATCTGGCACCCAGACCACTTCATTAAGCTGAAGTGGTCTGGGTGCCTAGAGTGGTCCTTTAACTACAAAAGGGGTTGACAAATTTGCTTGGAATCTAGGAGCCAGGATTTTTTTTTTTTTAAACTAACAAAGTTTTATTATCATTGACAAATATACAATTCTTAAAGGGACACCATAGTCACAAGAACGACTTTAGCTTATTGTAGTGGTTTTGTCGTCTACAGCTTGTCCCTGCAGGATTTTTTTTTTTTTTTTTTTTTTAATTCTTTTTTTTTTCGTGCAAAGATCATACATGCGGATTGGCACTGCCATAGCAGCTAGCGCAATCTGAATTGTATACATGCTTAGTCACATTGCAGTAAAGAGACTCTTGGCACATTTTATGTTTTTTAACATAACTAGGTAAACAAGGTTATGGCACAATATCAATAAGAAACATTTGCTTCGGTCATAATACAGAAGTTAGACTACAATATGCTTGTTAGAGTAGCGAATACGCTTAATATTTAAGAGGTACGTTTAATGTGACAGGTCACGTTTAGTGTAGTGAGTCTATCAAACCAAATGGTGGGCTGTGTATGGGGGCTGCTTGTGGAATTGTGTGTGTGGATGGATATGTCACATTGTGTGTTTGGTAGTGTGTGTATGTGTGGGGGCTGTTTGGTGTATTGCATGTGAGAGGCTGCATGTGGGTTTGTGTGCATGTATGTGGATTGTTAGCAGGCTACATTTGGGCGGATTGTGTGTATGTTTGTTTGTGGGCTGTTCGTATTATTTGTATGAGGGGAGGGTTATTCTGCATTTCTGTGTATATCTAGCAGTGTTGGTGACTTCCCTGGGTTCCAGTGGGGACCAGGCACAGGTCAAGGACAGAAGCTGCAACAGCAGCTGCAGGCTGCTCAACTACAGATCTGAGATCACTTCCTCTACGTGCTGCAATGCATAAATTGAGGATTGTCCCTCACCACCTCTTCGTATTAGCAGATATCTGAAGTTTTACTGGGACTCCTGATAGACCAGAGCCTATTTGGCTCTAGCAGCCTTGAGTGCCGTGCAAAGACACCTCGAGTGCCGTGCATGGCACTAGTGCCATAGGTTGCCTACCCCTGCTTTAGGGGCTTATAGAGTGGAAAATTTGCGACCATCCATCTCGGCGGTCCGGCACCGCCCCGCCCCCCACATTCATTGATTTGACATACTGACAAACAGACACACACACTCGCTGACAGACACACACTGGTACTGACATATGCACACACATTCTCTCACAATGTATGATTCGTTTTTTTATTTAAATCCACCCAGCATCCTTAGGTTTGGGAGAGTTGGAGTGGATCCTTTCCCTGGAGTCCAGTGGAGCTGCTCTGATCATCTTCATGCTCATGTTGCTCTGCTCCCTCGTACGTCGTTTAGTGATGTCAGAGCGATATCATATTTCGACTTCCAGCTCCCTTGCAGCCTCCATTCTGCACAGCCAGCCGCCTCCACACTCCCTCAGCCGGCCGCAGCGGGAGTGCTGATTCCACATTCGCCAAACAGGCTGACAAACACCCAGGTGCTTAGGCAAAATTCCTAGTTGCCATGACGATATGGAGTCATGAACTACAAGGTTTTAAATCCATTTTTAAAAAATCATCTGTTAACTACGTTTGTGCATATGGAATAAGTCCGCTCAACAGAAAAAAAGAACAAAATACTAACTAAATACTGTTGGCTAATATGAATATTAAAGGGTTACTTTGACACTTTTCCCCCCACTATTTTCCTTCTACATTTTACTCACTATGAATAGAGTATTTCACCCGAAATCAGCAGCAATCAGCATGGTTTTACAAATGACAGTGTGAAACTGATTTAATTGCACTCTACGAAGAAGTCAGAAGTATAGATCAGGACATTGCTGCTGACGTAATCCATTTGGATTTTGCTAAGGCATTTGATAAGGTTCCTCACAAAAGGTTACTGGACAAATTAAAAACAGTTGGTTTAGATACAAATTATTGATCTTGGATTTTACATTGGTACAAAGAATAGATGAGAAGGGAAGATTTTCAATGTATACCAAGATGGTAAGTGGAATCCCTCAGGGGTTTGTTCTTTATTCCCTTCTCAACCAACTTTTTTATTTTATTTATTTATTTGTATTATTTTGCAACAGGCATTAAAAGGCATGAGTCAATGTCTGCAGCTGACACACAGTTAGGTAAGGACAGTATGAGAAGGAAATTGTTATCTAATGGATTGGACAGATTAGGGACTGATCAGCCAAGTGACAGATGAGATGAGAGTTACACAAATGCAAAGTTCTAGGTTTAGAGGTGAGAAATGCATTAACAACGTGTACACTAAATGAACAATAAATGGGAAGGATTTTGAAACAGTTATAAACAACAGAAAAGGCAACAATGTAATGCATGTCAGAGAGTCCTCAATTGTAATTATTTTCTTGCAACATTCAGATAATGCAAAATGTAACAAACTGATTAATCCATAGTGTAATATAAAGAACACAGCAAATTAGTACAAATAGTGCTCCTGTGGCCTGCAAATAATTGTCAAGCTTAAAGGGACACTATAGTCACCAGAACAACTAAAGCTTATTGAATTTGTTCTGATGAGTAGAAACATTACCTTCAGGCTTTTGGCTGTAAACACTGCCTTTTCAGAGAAAATGCAGTGTTTACATTACAGCCTAGTGATAACTTCACCGGCCACTCCTCAGATGGCTGTTAGAGATCCTTCCTGGGTCATGGCTGCCTAAAATGCATCCAAACATTCAGTGTCTCCACCCTCTGCATGCAGATACTGACATTTCCTCATAGAGATTAATTGATTTAATTCCTCTCTATGAGGAGGTGCTGATCGCCCAGGGCTGTGTTTGACTTGTGCTGGCTCTGCCCCTGATCTGCCTCCTTCACAGTCTCATCCAATCCTATGGGGAAGCATTGTGATTGGCTCAGAACAACACTTCTGATGATGTCAGCAGACAGCTTGCAGGTCTGAGGCAGACAGGGGCAGAGCCAGCAGCTTCAGGCTTGAACACAAGTAAGATTTTACTATATTTAGGGAAGCATGAGAGGGCCAGGAGGGAGGGCTAGATGGTGGCTTTAACACTATAGGGTCAAAAATACATGATTGTGTTCCTGACCCTATAGTGCTCCTTTAAAAAAGGTATTAATTAAAAAAAAAATAAGGTAAAAAACTGTTATCGTGACTCTATAAATCAATGCTAAGACCTGAACAGATATTAGAAAGAGTACATAAGCAGGCTACAAAATTAATAAAATAAAATAATATTTTGGCTATAAAGAAAAGCTAGTTTTATCCAGAACAAACAGCTTATTTATTAATAGAACGTTGTAGGACTGTACAAAGGGCACCCATTCAGACTGGAATAAAGTAGATTTCACCTACAGTAGAGGAAAGGGATCTTTACATTAAGAACAAAAACAATACGCTTGTCAAATTCTCTGCCTAAAGCATTTGTTTTATGAGATTCTCAACAGATTTTAAAACAATTATACAATAGTTTATATGCGGTAACAGAATGTAGATTCAAGGACAGTTCTGTATTCCTAATATTGTATTGTATGATGGTTGGTTGTAGGACTGCGTATATTTCACACATTTGTGTTTTTTCTCTTCATGTAGCCAACATTCTACAATCTGATAACTAGATAACAGAAAGCATCAGTCTGGTGACTTGTGAAACTGACATTTTATCATTCTCTCCTGTAGAGTTTCTGATAGGTTTTGAAGCGTGGCTGGTATGTGCTGCTAATACACCAATGCTCCGACTATAGTTTGCTCTCAGCAGTTTCAAAGTATTATTTCAAATCATATTCAGCGAGCATTATTGCCAGATTCCATCACAATATATATATATATATATATATATAAAATAAAAGTCAACAATCACTCCAGGGTAACCAAGATACTTATGTCTGGTGCTGCTCTGCAACAAATACATTACAGTTCAAATGATAGCACTTCAAGGACGACTTATGTCGTTTAAAACTAAAACTTTGCTTTAATTTAACTCAAAATACAGAAAACAAATTGATGTTTCAGGTAAAGTTTTATTCGTGTGCATAATATTTTTCTTTATTTACCAAAGATGACTAACTAGGGGAAAAAAGTAAAAAATCCTACAGACTATTTTGGTCCATTTGAATAAAACTTAACATTTGATGAAATCCTATTAATAGAAAAATCAGCATAATAAAAATGATAAAGAGGGGATACGCATACAAAACTATGGAACAGTTGTTTACTAGCTAAAACACAAACCTAGGGAGGATTAGAACCCAGCTCGTGTGACAAATACGGTATTAAGATCAGTTGTTATGTACTGTGTATAACTGATATGTGTGGTTTGGGTCACCCCTTAGAATCTTCTTGGTTGCAGTCCATGCCACAATGCAACTGTTCTCTATCTACAACGTTCGCCCTCCTATTCCTTTCTTTATTATTTCTTTTTCTTGGCAGGTACAAACTCCCCGACTCCTACAAGATGAATATGTGGTAGCAATGGGTCGAAAACCCTGCTGGATGGCAATACTCTGTTAAAATCCCCCCCCCCCTTCTCAAATCCCCCATTTAATTAGGTTAAAGGAACACTATAGGGTCAGAAACACAAACCACCATCTAACCCCCCTGACCCCCTCATGCCTCCCTTAATATAGTAAAATCTTACTTGTATTCAAGTTTGGAGCTGCTTGCTTTGTGCCGGTTTCCTTTAGACCTGCCCACTGCCTGCTGATATCATCAGAAGTGTTGGCCTGATCCAATCACAGTGCTTCCCCATAGGACTGGCTGAGACTGACAAAGAGGCAGATCAGGGGCAGAGCCAGCACAAGTCAAACACAGCCCTGGCCAATCAGCATCTCCTCATAGAGATGAATTGAATCAATGAATCTCTATGAGGAAAGCTCAGTGTCTGCATGCAGAGGGAGGAGACACTGAATGTTTGGATGCATTTTAGGCAGCCATGACCCAGGAAGGATCTCTAACAGCCATCTGAGGAGTGGCCAGTGAAGTCATCACTAGGCTATAATGTAAACACTGCATTTTCTCTGAAAAGACAATGTTTACAGCAAAAAGCCTGAAGGTAATGATTCTACTCACCAGAACACATTCAATAAGCTGTAGTTGTTCTGGTGACTATAGTGTCCCTTTAATGATGTGTCTTGACAGTGATTTGACATCAAAAATAAAGAATATACAAAAAAAAATACAAAAAAAATATGCTCTAGGCTACGCAACACAAGACTTGTAAGCAATTCCAATACCGGAGTCGATCACATGCACCCCACTCATGTTGCCCATGTGAACAATCACTGCTGATTTGTAAGTCATCTCCTTCCTCCTTAATTTAAGTACCCTCCATGATCCACACCAATGTATATTCCATAATCCAGGCCCCAATCCATGGGCATCATTCAGGTTTCTCCTTCCCCAGGTGTCCAGGGAAATCCTGGACCGATTGCATGCTTTTGAAATGTGCCCTTTAAAAAAAATAATGAAAAGACAACACACTCTTTACACATAAAGCCTGTCAACAAGCTAAGGTGCTTCATGGGTTATGGAGTGTATGCTTAGCCAGGCTGTCAGTATTCCCATCTCACCTTGCCTACACGTAGTTATGTTTGGAGTAGAGACTTTTGTGATTTGTAGATGCTGTTAGCCGAATTATGACTATAGCTGTGACATTTCTTTCCCAATAACCAGCAAGGATTGTGTATTTCAGAAAAGGGCAGAGTAGGCAGTGCCAAGATATAAATTCTGAGAATACATGTTTTAACTCCTCTTAGATATATAGGATATATAGATGTGCTTATTTGTTGATTGCTTCAAACCTTGAAAGGATCAGAGAAATTATATTGTTTTTTGTTTTTGTTTTTTTATTAACATAAATATTGAGAATTTAGCTTAAGCTCTGGGTCCTCTGACAATGAAGAGATCCTTTAAAAAAATAAAAATTAAAAAATTAAACAGTTGCCCATACAATATATAGATTTTGTTTTGTTGTGGTTTTATAAAAAAAAAATCTTAACTGTTTTGAGATGGGATGAAACATTCTTTGCCCATGAGAGTACATATCTGGTGACATTCATAGAGCGAATGTCAAGATGTTAATAAGCATTAAACATTGTGATCTGACGTTGGTTTAGGTTGTTCTGCCACCAGGGTATCTTCGGCATGTAACTTCAAACCTATATTAATCTAAGATCATATATCCCACTGGTATTTTATTGAATTTCATCTTGCAACATAGCAAACCCTTTAGTGCACTCTGCCGCTTTCTGATATATTTGCTGGAAAATGGAAGCTCCTGTATGTCTGCATTTCTGCGCTCTATCAGGTTTCTTTACTCAAATGAAAATTCAAGTTGAATTTCAAATTTAAAGCATTACTTCAAGAGCCATAATCATTTAATTTGAACATACTATTGTTTTTTGTGTGTTTCATATATTTAAGGTTGAGTTTTGTTGTGTTTTGGCTATCATAGTACAGGCCTAAAAAAAAATAAAAAAAAAAATGTTTAATTTTTTTCAGGCCTGCATTTTAATACACTATAGGCTTCCATACTTTATACTTTTTTTGTGTGTCTTGAATAATCTAGTTTAGGTACCTACCCTCCAAGCCTTGCTATTATATTTTAATATGCTAATTTGGGCTAATTTACTGGTTTTGAAGTTAATTAGCAAGTATTACCTTCACCATACTAAGGTAAATATAATTTGCATTGTGTTTACATGATAAAGGTATTGGGGCTAATACAGTGTGTTGGCTACTGTTTAGCCAGGTTAACATTTACATTTTTACACTGGAGTGTGTTTAATAGAAAATGAACAGTTTGTATTTGAGGTAAATATTATGAAGTAAAGGTGCCTATGTTAGATTGTTATATGGTTGGGAATTATCATTGTGCTGAAGTTACAGTCAGGTATTTTCCAGTTCCCATCTCTTCCTTTAAGTCATTCTGTTTATTTGTAACTCCCTCCTCCTCCCCCCTACTGCACTTAAACAAAGGCAAAAGGGTGGTTTTGTGTTTTGCTTTCTGTGGGCATTTGTTGTATTGAAACTGTGAAGTTTTTTTCTTAAAAGACAAGAGTTTGTTTGAATAGGTTAATGTAATTAAGTTTCTCAAATGGTTTAATCTCTTTGGAGCCAGTTTCAGTTTTTTTTTAAATTAATCCCATTGTTAAAGACTCAGGGAGAGCTCAGTTTTAAAATGTCATTTCTGGGTACTAAGTATTTTTCTGTAGAAGTACTAGAGTACTTCAAGAATGACATTGACAAACATGGTGGACCATATGAGCTTCCAGAACCAGCAGGCCCCAATTGTGGAAAATATAAAGGTTTTATGGATGTTTTGACACAGATTGTTACTAATAAAAAGTGCAATATTAAGAAAAGGAAAAGCTTGGTGGCACAAGCGGTTGTTGCTGCAATAGGGGGTTTGGCAAGCATGGTACTCGAATTGCAGCAAGCTAATTTAGTAACCACTAATAAAATGGAAGATGCTCTTGATGAAAGAAATTGTTTTAAAATAGCTGCCCTAAGAACAAACAAAATGATTGAGGGGTTGGAAAAGGAGTTAAGAGAAATAGAACAACAGAGAGATGCATATAGTGCTAAGATCACTGAACTCCAAGACCTAGTCATGGAATATAAAATGAAAATTAAAGAAAACACAAATAAATGGGATAAGGAGATTCCTAGAGTATGCCCAGGCCAGTCGTATTTTATTAAAGAACCAGTAGTGGGAACAAAACACAATGGAAATGTGCCAATTGTGAATTGTGTCCCACAAGCCCCTATAATAATAACTGAACATTTTAATGTAAGAGAAATGCCTACTAGCTTCTCTAGACAGACAAGGACTATGTCAATCACAGACAAAGATAATTTCCAGAA
Source organism: Pelobates fuscus (assembly GCF_036172605.1). NCBI lineage: Eukaryota > Metazoa > Chordata > Amphibia > Anura > Pelobatidae > Pelobates > Pelobates fuscus. Next base: position 23,466,632 of record NC_086329.1, on the reverse strand, counting down.
ATGGTGGGGAAGTATGCCAACTGACGACTTTAACACCTTTACACATTGGTTTATGAGGGGAGCAAATAGAGCGAAAAAAGGAGGTCTTAACTTAGAAGAATGGACAGAACTGTTAGAATATGCTATGGGTCCTTTGGCTAGCATACTATTTGGATTTAATAACAGTGTGTCTGATCAGGCAGGAAGAATTGCTGCAACAAATTTCTATTTACTCAGCATTGAGAAAGAAATTGCGAATATTACGATGAGGCCAGCAGATGGTCCTAGAGAGGTAGCTCAAAGGATATTGTTCTGGTATACGCTACGCCAACCTCAGCAGCCTCTGGTCTTGGGCTCACCAGAACACATTGCTAAAGTAATGGAAGCCCTTCCCTGGGAGTGTCAAGAATTTGTGAGGCTTTTTGATCCAACATTAGCAGACTTAGAAATGGTACTAACTAGAGCTGACAATTGGTGGATCAAGCATCCTTCCTCAGAACAGGCCTTCTCTGTTTCAGCCATAAGAACATTCAAGGTTGACTCTGGTAGAGATATAAATGGTAAATGGAGAAGCCAGAGGTGGGATGTACCCCAGAACAAGAGGGATAATGAGAACTGGAGACCAAAACAGGACTTTGACAAAAGATGGAGAGATCCACAGAGGGACCATAGGAATAGGGACAGTGCTAATGGAAGTAATGTAATGGGAGAGAATTGGAGAAATAGATGGGAGGGGCCTAAGGTAATCAATAATAATTGGAATAATAAAAATACCTGGGAGAGGCTAAAAAGGACAGATAATCACAATTGGGGAGAAAAACGGAGAAACAACAGGAACAGTTATTGGGAGAATAATTGGAGAAGGAACCATAGATGGGATGAGCATCAGACCAATAGACGGGACTGGGATCATTGGAGGAATAAAGAAGGGAATAGAGACTACTGGGACCTAAAGAGACAGACTGAAAGATTGGAGGCAGATGTGAAAGCACTGAGGGAACAGATGAGAGAGGAGGAAAAGATTGTTCAATTGGGGGGTCCCAGCAATCAATAACTCTCATAATTTTTGTATCTCTCTACATCTGTATGTATGTTTGTTTTTCTTTTGTTTTGATTCTTTCTCTGAGTTTTCCAGTCTCCCATATAGCTATACATTTCTAATGATGAGATCTAGTGTTCCCACAGAGCAAGGCAAAGAGGATGATGATGTGTGTCAACAGAAGATTGTGGTGGATCCTTGTTACAGGATGGATAAGTATAAGCTGTATCACAGTAGGGATGGGAGACAGGCAATGCGGGCAGAAGATACTCCAAATAAGGGAGTCAGTTTAAAAAGATTAGTCTACATTTTAATAATCCTTCTATTCTTCCAAGGTGTCCGGAACAACGGCGGCAGTGGTTTAGGCAAAGCAGGGAGTCAGGAAAAACTGGACATATTTGCAGCCCTTCTGGGAGGAATCGGAACTGGATTAAGAATATGGAATTCCGCAAATATCACATCCAGTCCTACACACTCTACAAACTCTGCCACTAGTAAATTGCACATACATACATATTTAACACACACACACACACACACATTGACCTAAATTTCTTTTTTTTGTTTTGTTTTGTTTTTTTGACAAATTTGTATAAAATGTGAATTGACAGCCATAGGAAAGTACAGGAGAACTTATGTCGCTGAGGGAACTATTCCGGAGGGACGGTGGGTTGAATTTCTCCTGTATATCAGGTTTTTGCTCCCACTAGGTTCTCTTGTACTAGAGGGATAACTAGATAACGGAGCAACATAGATGAAGAAAAAGTGGGGGAATGTGGGGTGATGCAACCCCTATTTGACTGTTTTCTTTTACCTTACTCATCTCACTCACACTAATTCCTGTGCTCCCCTTTCCTACTTCAGATCTCATAGTTTAGATAGATAAGAGGGAAATATTATTATTTTTAAATGTGCTCAACATAAGAGAAGAAAAAGTGAGGGAATGTGGTGACATTCTGTCATCAAACTAACATGGTGACCAGGGGTCATGTGATCAAGTTCATGTAGATCTTTCTTACAGGGGGATAAGCTTTACCCTTTGATATGTTAAGTAGGTAATTCAATACCTTTACAAGTCAGGAGAGAGATAGCCACTCCTCTCTATCTTCATTTCTCTCTGTTCCTTCTTGGCTGTGCTACTGAGCAGACGCCATGTGCTATCTTGGTGAACCATGTTATACTCTGCTGCTTCCTTTTCTTCCTTGGTGAATGTGATGTTGGACTTGCAGCAGTGAGCCATTACTAGATGTGAAGGCCTAACCGTGGGTGAGATCAAACGTGTGGGGAAAGGGGTTACTATATAGATAGATAGATTTAAAAGGGTTGTTGCTCCGTGGGTCTGGGCTGTGTGTTATACATTTATAGTATTGTGTGTTGCCTTCTAAATAAATACCTTTTCATGTAGACGAACCTTGTGTAATATTTATATTAATTTGGTGATACACCACAGACCAGGCTGCAGCTCTCTCCTTCCAGGCAGGTATGGTCCCCTCTGCCTTTTCTTCTTCAGCTTTTTTCCCAGGCAGATATCCACACCTCTGCCTATACTGTAGTCAGATACCACCTTTACAAAAACACGTGTGGCTTTCAGGACAAGCTCTATTCACTTGTCCTGGCCCACAGGGACCAAGCAGCCAGCCAACAGGTCTGAAAAATCTGTTACTGGCGTCCCTGAAATAAACAACCAGGACACACACACAAAAGGAACTAACACACGCAACTTTACTTTTTCTCTCTAGCCCACACGCACATTATGGTAAACTTACTGTGGCAACATCAATAAAATGCAAATAACCAGATCATAAGTGGAAACACACAGGGACTCGTAATAACCCATTAACACATTGATACTGGGGTGGTTTAGACGATAAAAAAACAAGAAATATTCCCCATGCCTGGAAAATGCATTAAATGCAAATCTACCCAGATATACAAATTAACTAGCCTTGCTATTCAGGTAGTGCATTTGGCAGTTTCAAGATTCATAAAACCAACAGATTGCACTGCACAGGCTCCACAGCCAAAGCCACCTAGTTGGTTGAAAGAATCAGGATTACAAGATAGGACACAAACATTTCCCAAAAATACATTATACACACCTTGCTCCTATAATGGGTACCGGGTGACTAAAACATAAATAAATTCCTCAGTAACCCCATATTGTTTATTTAGTATATGTATGCTATATACTATAGTGTGCGTTGTAATGTGTATTTTTTTCTTATACAAAACTTGGTGGTAAGATTTATGCTACCAATATGGAACAGAAGCAGTGTGTCCTACCACCTCCATTGATAATCCCATTGCTGCAAAAACTCATTTTGGTGACACTAGTGTTACAGCTCATTCACAAGACATGCACATTATAGCCACTGCCAAAATTCAGGATACGGATACAAATATTTCCCCACTACCTTTACACTCCTGAGCACTTACCCCGTTGAATAAACGTTGCTACTGTGCCCAGGTCCCTGAATGTGGTACCTCTCACCTCTATACACAACTCCTTACACACTATGCTGATAAGATAGAGAAGATAGGCATTAGGGATTGACCCATTATCGGTTTTATCGATATTATCGGCCGATATTCGGTATTTTCGACAATATCGGTATCGGCCAATAAAGATACCAATATTGCTGATAATACATAACAGGACCGCCGGGCTCATTACAAGCTCGGCGGTCCTGGAGGGGCCCAGCAGCAAGCGCTTACTTACCTACCCAGCAGCTCCCTTCCGCTCCCTGTGTAAATCTCGCGAGACCTGCGGCCATCAGAGCGTTGCCACGTGGTCACGTTTGAATTTTCGCGGCAAAATCTTGATGACGTCGGCGCGCATGTGCCGCGTCATAAGAGGGATTTTGCCACGAGCGGCCAGCGTCTGATAGGCTGCGCCGCCTCCTGGAAGCAGCCAGAGGGATCGCCGCGCTGTGCGGGTTCGGCGGAGAAAGGTAAGGTATCGTCACAGTACCCCCCCTCGAGAACCGCCCCCAGGGCGGGGACAACTCGCCCCACGAGAACGACGTCTAGCAAATGAACGAACCAGGCAAGCAGCATGCATATCTGAGGCATCCACCCACGACCTTTCCTCGGGACTGTACCCTTTCCAATCCAATAGATACTGGAGACGACCTCTAGAAACACGAGAGTCCTAAATAGATTTTACTTCGTATTCGTTTAGGTCTCCTGGGTTTTCGAGTAAAACGATTACAAATCAAAGGTTTAAAAAGAGAAACATGAAAGGAATTGGGTATCTTCATATTACCCGGCAAGTCCAGGCGATAACAGACTGGATTAATTTGTTTGAGTATTTTAAAAGGACCAATATAACGCGGAGCGAATTTCATAGAGGGGACTCTTAATTTAATATTGCGTGTACTCAACCACACTCTATCCCCTACTATAAAATTTGGAGCGTTTTTTCGCCGAGTGTCCGCTTTACATTTTTGAGTTTCAGCCTTTCGAGTCAGGATACGTTTGACCCCTATCCAAGTTTCCTTCAAATTCTTAACAGTGTAGTCGACGCTTGGCACTGCCGTGGATGAAAAGGAACTCGGAAGAGTAATAGGGTCAAAGCCATAATTTATATAAAAGGGACTATGTTGTATAGATTCGTGAACCCAGTTATTGTGGGCAAATTCAGCCCACGGAAGTAACTCCATCCAATCATCTTGGTGATCGGAGGTGAAGCAGCGAATGTATTGTTCTAGTGATTGATTCATCCTTTCTGTAACTCCGTTAGATTGGGAATGATATGAAGAAGAGAGTTTAAGTTTGATACCCAATTGAGTACAAAATGCTTTCCAAAACCTGGAAATAAATTGTGGGCCTCGGTCTGAAACTATATCCGCGGGTATACCGTGTAAACGAACCACCTCCCTTATAAATACCGTGGCCAGTTCGGAGGACGAAGGAAGTTTTATTAAAGGGACAAGATGGGTCATCTTGGAAAATCTGTCTATGATAGTCAGGATTACCCGGTGATTTTTGGAAAGTGGTAGGTCCACTATGAAATCCATGGCGATACTAGACCAGGGCTTATCGGGAATAGGCAACGGCATGAGGAGGCCTAAAGGGCGACCTTTAGGAGATTTATTAGAGGAACAGATGTTACAAGCTAGAACAAATTCTCGGACGTCCTTCTTGTAAAAGGGCCACCAGAATTGTTTTTCGAGTATTGATTCTGTCTTATGGATACCGGGATGACCGGCAATCTTAGAGTCGTGTACCAAGGATAGGATTTGTCTCCTATAATTTAAAGGTACGTTTAATTTCCCCTGAGGGATAGTTATGGAGTTGTGATCTTGGCATTTGGACAATACCTCCATTAAACTAGAAGAAATTTTAGCATGAACTGTGGCTACTATTTGTGAGGTAGGGATTATGGAGGATAAATGGGTTACAGGAGGAGATAGATGTTCATGTTGTCGAGATAGGGCATCCGCTTTGGTATTCTTAGATCAGGGTCTATACGTAACTATGTAGTTAAAGCGTGTTAAAAACAAAGACCAACGAATCTGCCTGTCAGACATTATTTTCGCCTCTCCAAAATAGGAAAAGTTTTTATGATCAGTGAGAATGGTGATCGGTTCAGATGACCCTTCTAATAGACGACGCCATTCTTTGAGCGCTGAAATAATAGCCAACAGTTCCCTATCTCCTATATCATATCTTCGTTCCGTTTCTGTCAGTATTTTAGAGAAATAGCCACAGGGATGTAGGGGTTGATCATTCGAGGATCTCTGAGAGAGTACAGCCCCTATCCCTGTCTCTGAGGAATCTACCTCTTATAGAAAGGGACACAAAGGATTGGGGTGACTTAATACCGGGGCTGAAGAAAAAGCTATCTTTAATTTCTCAAAGGCTTCCTTAGCTTCGGGACTCTACACCGTATGACTTCTATTCTTTTTTTGTCATGGCGGTAATAGAGGAAGATCCTCTGATAAATTTTCTATAATAATTAGCAAATCCCAGGAAACGTTGAAAGGCTTTCAATCCAATGGGTAGGGGCCAATTTAAGATTGCTTCCAGTTTTTTAGGTTCCATTTGAAACCCTGAACATGAAATTATATAACCCAGGAAATTAACCTTTTCCACGTCAAACAGACATTTTTCTAATTTACAATAGAGTCAGTTTTTCAATAATTTAGATAGGACCAACCTAACGTGTCTATGGTGCTCCTTGATATTCTTAGAGTAGATGAGTATGTCGTCTAAATAAACAACAACAAACATTTGTAGATAATCCCTTAATACATTGTTTATAAAATCTTGAAAGACTGCAGGGGCGTTGCATAAGCCAAAGGGCATAACTCTATATTGATAATGGCCATAGCGAGTATTGAAAGCAGTCTTCCACTCATGTCCCTTCTTAATTCGAACTAAATTATATGCTCCCCATAAATCTAGCTTAGTGAATATGGTTGCTCCTTTCAACCTATCAAAAAGCTCAGTTATAAGCGGGATAGGATAAGCGTTCCGTACGGTTATTTTGTTTAAACCCAGATAGTCGATGCAAGGTCTCAAGTCTCTCTCCTTTTTAGAAACAAAGAAAAACCCGGCTCCAGCCGGGCAGGAAGACTTCGTAATAAAACCATTTTTCAAATTCTCTGTGATGTACTCTTCAAGTACTTTATTTTCGGTCACACGGTACCCTTAGGGGGGCATAGTACCGGGTAATAGGTCAATAGCGCAGTCGTAGGAACGATGGGGTGGTAATTTTTTTGCTTCCCTTGGTTCAAAGACCGCCTTGAGATCCCGATATTGTTCGGGTACTCGGGTGGTTAAAGGCTCTATGGTAGGAACGTTAAGTAGCCCTATAGGTTTGACTCGACTGATACACTCCTTAAAACAAGAGTCGCCCCATTTCACAATCGCTTTTCTCTCCCAGTCTATTAGAGGATTGTGTTTTGGTGAGCAAAGGAAACCCAAGTATAACCGGAAAGGTGGGAAAATATAGCTTGGTTGCTTCATCTAAGTGTTGCTTCTAAGTGTGTGTGGTTGGAGATATTCTGGAGAGCTTTACAGAAGCTTCAACTATCTAAGATTTGTGCTAAGAGTTTTATTTTTTACTGTTACAGGTAAGATTCATCTGTAGGAAAAGGTTACTGATTGCACAAGGTTTGATTTCCTGTTGGTAATTATAAGGCATTTGATTTGATTAGCTACTTGCTATTGATAGCTGTTTAACCCCTTAACGCAGTTACAGCGTTCCATGCCGGCGCACTTTAAATGGGCTTTAAAGCTGTTGCGGCGGCATGGAACGCCGTAACGGCTTTCTTCCCCAGGAGCCAGGAGGTACTCACCTCCGCCGCGATCCTCTTCTGGAGGGCTGCCTGACAGCCCAGGCAGCCCTCCCACGGCAAATGAGGCCCCCGGGGGCCATGTGATCGCTCTCAAAGAGCGATCACATGGCCCCCTATAGCTGGCTGTGGATCTGCCAGCAGGGGGACTGTCTAAAATATCAGACAGTCCCCCTGCTGGTAGGAAGAATAAAAAAAAAATATTAAACATGTGTAAAATTAAATTAAAAGTATTTATATATATATATAAAAAAAATATATATATGTGACTAAGTGGCTACTAAAAAAGACAAAACATACCCGACTTTCAATACCTTAGCTTGTCTACTTTTTCAAATGGTATGCCATTACGGGGGTAATTCTCATTCCTGGGCTACCACACCGTCTCAAAGGTAACATTACTAATCTGGCAAATTTCAATTTGAAAATGGAACGTTCCATATTTGACCCTGTAACTTTCCAAAACACCATAAAACTTGTTAATGGGGGGTACTGTTGTACTCGTGAGACATTGCTGATTACAAATATGTGCATTTTTTTGCAGTAAAACCTAACAGTATTATGACATTCACAGCTAAAATGGCAGACGGAAATACAAATTTTAAAAAAAGAATCTTAATTTTCTCGCATTTTGCAAAATTTTATTCATAATAAATTATGTTCCATATATGAATAGTTATTGATACATTAAAGCCCTGTTTCTCTGAACAAAATGATATATAATAAGTGTGGATGCACTTAATGTGACAGCGGTGAATAGCGGTTGAACAGACATATAGCGCAAATTCCAGTTTTTGTTTACGTTTTGTTTTGATCAGACCGTGCACCATTGACTCCGTCCTGAAGGGGTTAAATTAGCTATTGTTTGCAAATAAGCAGAGGCCTATCCAGGTGTTAAACATTCCTAGTGGGTGGTGATTTTAGGAGTATATAAGGATTGTTGTCATTAGCTTGGCTAATATAGCCTGGTTGCTTCATTTAAGTGTTGCTTCTAAGTGTGTGTGGTTGGAGATATTCTGGAGATTGTTGCTTCTAAGTGTGTGTGGTTGGAGATATTCTGGAGATTGTTGCTTCTAAGTGTGTGTGGTTGGAGATATTCTGGAGAGTGTTGCTTCTAAGTGTGTGTGGTTGGAGATATTCTGGAGAGTGTTGCTTCTAAGTGTGTGTGGTTGGAGATATTCTGGAGATAAACTGGAGGTAATCGGAGGTATTCAGGAGGATAAATAAAAAGTTAAGATTTGTTTGATTTAAATTATTCACCTGATTGGAATGGAAGACTTAGTTCAGTGTAATAGTTGCTATGTATTTGTTTCACGTTCCACTTTTTGGAGGTTTGGTTGTTGTCTAATCTGTAGACAGTTCTCTATCTTGCGGCAGGAGATTGTATTTTTAAAGTCTGAGATTTGCAAATTATCTGGTAAACAAACTCAGGATGGAACTGCTGCAAAGCCACTGCCGCAGAGACATAGGAATGGCAGATGGATCACTGTAGGATCTGGTAGACTTAGAGTTGTGGATAAAAGGCATATTGCACAGTCTGTTGCTCTACATAATTCATTTTCTGCACTTTCAGAGTGTAATGGTGTTATGGAGACAGGAACTGAGGCTAGTGGTGTTGTGGAGAGAGGCACTGAGGCTAGTGGTGTTGTGGAGAGAGGCACTGAGGCGAGTGGTGTTGTGGAGAAAGGCACTGAGGCTAGTGGTGTTGTGGAGAAAGGCACTTAGGCTAGTGGTGTTGTGGAGAAAGGCACTGAGGCTAGTGGTTTTGTGGAGAGAGGCACTGAGGCTAGTGATGTTGTGGAGAGAGGCACTGAGGCTAGTGATGTTGTGGAGAGAGGCTTGGAGACTATGGTGAGGCCTAATAGAAAGCGGTTGTTGTTGGGGGATTCCATCATAAGAGGTGTGGAGATGGACAATGGTGGTCTTGTGAGATGTCTTCCCGGAGCTACTGCTCACAGAGACAGGAGACATATCTGTAATATTGTTAAGCAAGCAAAGCAGGAAGGGGAATTGGATGTACTTGTCCATCTAGGGACAAATGACTTGGCTTGCAATGAGGTTTCAGAGGTTAAGGAAGTTTTTAGTGTTTTTGCCAATGATATACGGCAGGTTGCTTCCACACTGTCATTCTGTGAAGTTCTGCCTGTGCATAACACTCAGAACGACAGGCGGATGCGTATTAGGGACTTTAACTTGTGGCTTGGTGAATGGTGTCGGGAGCAAGGATTTGGCTTTATTTCTCATGGTAGCTCTGTTTGGAATGAAAATAAACTGGGAAAAAAAGATGGTTTGCATCTTTCTCAAAAGGGAACAAATGTTCTCAGTGAGCAGTTCAGAGGTTTTGCTAGGATGTATTTAAATTAGGAGGGGGGCAAAAGGGTGATAAAACATCAATCCAATTGTCCCCCAAAACAAGGACAGAAGGTGCCTGTAGCAAGTGTGTTAAAAAATGATAAGCTTAGAGTCATGTCTACAAATGCTCGCAGTTTAGGGAATAAGATCCATCAACTTGTGACAATAATGGCAACTGATAGTGTAGATTTAGTCGCTGTTATTGAGACCTGGTATAATGAGAAAAATGACTGGGACATAGCAATACCAAGGTACTCTTTATATAGAAAAGACAGGGAAGGCAGGAAAGGGGGAGGGGTGGCCCTGTATGGGAAGGATAGCATAAAATCTAGCCTAATAAAAGTTAGTGAGGTGAACATAGAGTCCGTTTGGGTTACGTTAGAATTTGGTAATCACACAGTAATTCGTGTAGGTGTGATTTCTAGGCCTCCAGGACAAATTGAAGAGTTAGATAATCTACTAGTTGAGGAAATAGCTAAAATGACAATGAAGGGGGAAGTTATCATCATGGTGATGTGAATTGGAAAAAACAAATAGCTGCTTGTGCCAGGAGCACACATATTCTAAACTCCCTACTGGGATTGTCTCTAAAACAAGTTGTTGAGGAGCCAACTCGTAAAGATATATACTAGATTTAGTGTTAACAAATGGAGATTTGGTATCCGATATTACTGTAGGTGAAAGTTTAGGATCCAGTGATCATCAGTCAGTGTGGTTTAATATAAGAACAGTGACTGAGTCACACCACACAAAAACAAAAGTTTTAGACTTTAGAAAAACAGACTTTTCTAAAATTAGAATATGAGTAAAGGAGTCATTATCAGACTGGAGCAATTTAAATGGCGTCCAAGAGAAATGGGATTATTTAAAAGTTGCACTACTGAAGGCAACAGAAAATTGCATTAGGCTTGTCAGTAAAAGCAAAAAATTAAAGAAACCACTGTGGTACTCCGCAGATGTGGCCAAAATAGTAAAAAACAAAAAGTTAGCATTTAGTAATTATAAAAAAAACAGAGTGAGGAAGACAGAATGATCTATAAGATTAGGCTGAAAGAGGATAAGCTCAAGTTATACGAGCTTCCAAATCACACACAGAAGAGAAAATAGCACAGTCAGTAAAAAAGGGGGACAAAACTTTTTTTAGATACATAAATGAGAAAAGAAAAGTAAAACAAGGATTAGTTAGATTAAAAACAAAAGAAGGAAGGTATGTAGAAGAGGATAAAGGTCTAGCTGACTGCCTCAATGAATATTTTTGTTCGGTATTTACAGATGAAAATGAAAGAGAGGGACCTCAGTTAAGAAAAAGGATAAATGAGTTATTTATTACACGTGAGTTTACAGAGGAAGAGGTTCTATTTCAACTGTCAAAAGTAAAGACAAATAAGTCAATGGGACCTGATGGAATACACCCAAAGCTATTAAAAGAGCTTAGTGGTGTACTAGCAAAACCATTAACAGATTTATTTAACCAATCATTGTTCACAGGAGTAGCCCCAGAAGATTGGAAGTTGGCGAATGTTGTGCCCATTCACAAGAAAGGTAATAGGGAGGAGTCGGGCAACTATAGGCCAGTAACCCTTACTTCAGTAGTGGGGAAAGTGATGGAAACCATGTTAAAGGATAGGATTGTTGAACATCTAAAAACACATGGATTTCAAGATCAGAGACAACATGGGTTTACTTCAGAGAGATCATGCCAAACTAATCTTATTGATTTGTTTGATTGGGTAACCTTAATTATAGATCAGGGTGGTGCAGTAGACATTGCTTACCTATATTTCAGTAAGGCTTTTGACACTGTTGCACATAGAAGGCTTATCAATAAACTGCAATCTTTAAGTTTGGATTCCAATATTGTTGAATGGGTGAGGCAGTGGCTGAGTGACAGACAACAGAGGGTTGTAGTCAATGGAGTATATTCGAAGCTTGGGCTTGTCACCAGTGGGGTACCTCAGGGATCTGTACTTGGACCCATTCTTTAATAGTTTTATTAGTGATATTGCAGAAGGTCTTGATGGTAAGGTATGTCTTTTTGCTGATGATACTAAGATATGTAACAGGGTTGATGTTCCAGGAGGGATAAGCCAAATGGCTAATGATTTAGGTAGACTAGAAAAATGGTCAGAGTTGTGGCAACTGACATTTAATGTGGATAAGTGCAAGATAATGCATCTTGGACGTAAAAACCCAAGGGCAGAGTACAGAATATTTGATACAGTCCTAACCTCAATATCTGAGGAAAGGGATTTAGGGGTGATTATTTCTGATGACTTCTGCTGCTCTGTTGACTTAACCCCTTAAGGACACATGACATGTGTGACATGTCATGATTCCCTTTTATTCCAGAAGTTTGGTCCTTAAGGGGTTAAAGGTAACAGAGCAGCAGGAAATGCTAGCAGAATGCTTGGTTGTATAGGGAGAGGTATTAGCAGTAGAAAGAGGGAAGTGCTCATGCCATTGTACAGAACACTGGTGAGACCTCACTTGGAGTATTGTACGCAGTACTGGAGACCGTATCTTCAGAAGTATATTGATACCTTAGAGAGAGTTCAGAGAAGGGCTACTAAACTGGTTCATGGATTGCAGGATAACACTTACCAGGAAAGGTTAAAGGTTCTTAGCATGTATAGCTTGGAGGAAAGACGAGACAGGGGGGATATGATAGAAACATTTAAATACATAAAGGGAATCAACACAGTAAAGGAGGAGACTATATTTAAAAGAAGAAAAACTACCACAACAAGAGGACATAGTCTTAAATTAGAGGGGCAAAGGTTTAAAAATAATATCAGGAAGTATTACTTTACTGAGAGGGTAGTGGATGCATGGAATAGCCTTCCAGTTGGAGTGGTAGAGGTTAACACAGTGAGGGAGTTTAAGCATGCGTGGGATAGGCATAAGGCTATCCTAACTATAAGATAAGGCCAGAGACTAATGAAAGTATTTAGAAAATTGGGCAGACTAGATGGGCCGAATGGTTCTTATCTGTCGTCACATTCTATATTTCTATAAGGTATTTGCTGTAGGGTTATAGTTTCTTTATGCAATAAACCTACAGTCAAGACTAAGGGATTAGTTTCCTAAGTAATAAAAGGAATTGATAGTGGTTGTTAGGTGTTGGAGATTTCCGGCATGCTTGGACAGTGTAAGCGGAAATGTCCTCTTTTCCCACAATACATACAAAGTCCCTCCCTTCGTCTATATTGTCTCTCTGGTTCAGGTAACCGTGTGGTTCCCAATTGCATGGGTTCTGCTGGAGCGACAGCGGTTGCCTCAGACGAAGGGAATGTCAAAGCCAGGCGTTCCGGCACACGTCAAGGTCTATCCCTGGTGTTTTGTCTATGTCGGAGGCGTTCGTCTATATGTGCTAGGTAGGTAATTAATTCCTCCAACACATTAGGTAGATCTCTGGTAGCCACCTCGTCTAAAAGCTTATCAGAAAGCCCATTCATGAACACATCTACAAAGGCCTGCTCATTCCATCTAACCTCGGCAGCATGAGTGCGGAATTCCAGGGCATAGTCAACCAGGGAGCGAGATCCTTGTCTCATTCGTAAGAGGGTTTTAGCGGCATTAGTACGTCTTCCAGGGGGATCAAATGTTCTCCTAAAGGCGGCGACAAACTTTGCATAGTTAAAAACTATGGGATTGTCGTTCTCCCACAATGGATTGGCCCAAACCAGTGCTCTATCCACTAACAAAGTTATAATGTAACCAATTTTTGATCTATCAGTAGGATAAGCCCTAGGATGAAGTTCAAAATTTATGCTAACTTGGTTGAGGAAACCACGACATCCTTTGGGATCACCCCCATAACGAAGAGGGGATGTAGCATGGGGAGAAGCCCCCCCGCCACCATCTCCATATGAGGTTCCTGAGGTCTATGACCAGGGATATGTTCCTCCGGCTGGAGATGAGCAGTACGGGCTAACAAGGTCTGAACAGCTACAGCAAACTGGTCCATACGATGGTCCAGTTCCTCAAACCGGTTATCAGGAACCGGCCCATGAGGATTAGCACCTGCAGGGTCCATGGCCCTAGTGTAATGTCACGACAGTGACCCCTTCACACAGATGGTAACCCAGAGAGAGACGTATACCGGACCTTAGGGTAGCCGGACTTAACGTCAGAGAATAGTCAAATGAATAGCCAAAGGTCAAGGGAGTACAGAAAACGGAATACACGAGAAAGCCAAGCTAAAAGTCGGGGAGCCAGAGAGGAGAATAGTCAGTAAGGAAGCCAAGGGTCAATATACCAGGAAAACAGATGATTATCAAGAGCACCAGAGGGAACGATCAAGAACCACACTAGGGCACTGAGGGAAGGACAGGGTTGCCCTTTTATAATGAGGTGTGTTCCTCTTTAAAGCCACGCCCCCAAAAGGTCGGGGAGCGTGGCCACGTTTGAATTTTTGCGGCAAAATCTTGATGACGTCAGCGCGCATGCGCCGCATCATAAGAGGGATTTTGACACTAGCGTCCAGCGTCCGACAGGCTGCGCCGCCTCCCGGAAGCAGCCACAGGGATCACCGCGCTGCGCGGGTTCGGTGGAGAAAGGCAAGGTATCGTCACACACTCTGCATTATATACACACACTACACACTCTGCATTATATACACACACACACACTACACACTCTGCATTCATTATATACACACACACCATATAAACACACTGCATTCACTTTACGCACACTACATCCACTATACGCACACTACATTCACTATACACACACTACACACAGCGTTCGCTATACACACACACTACACACTGCACTCAGTTTACGCACACTACACACACACTGCATTCACTTTACACACACTCTGCATTTATTATATACACACACTACACAAAAAGTCACTGCATTAACTATACACACTACACAAACACACCCTGCATTCATTATATACACACAGCTCCCCTGTCTAAACACACTGCATCCACTACATGTGGCATGTATATTTTGTGCATTTACCTTTAGAAATAGTTCATTTTTTCAAAATGGTAAATGGACAGAATATCGCAAGTTATCGGCCTGAAAGTTCACAGATTATCGGTATCGGCTCTAAAAAAATCAATATTGGTCGATCCCTAATAGGCATCACTCTTTTATATTTACCTGCTCACATTTTATCCTCAGCACTACCAAAATGTATGTTCTTTGATGAGGATGCTGATTGGTGCTGGAGTTGCTGGACATCAAGAGATCTGATTCATACCCTTATATAGTTCCTTTTTGGAAGAGAATATATAATGCTATCACCATACTGACGACCAACCCCTTGCCCTTTACCCCTATGGACTTATTGCTTATTTGCTGACCAAAGTTTGATAAAAAACACTCAACACATGGACCATTTAAAATACATCATACAGGAAAGTGCTCCTGGCTTTCAGAAATAGTCACACACCATTTAACTACAATTACAACTGTACCCCTTATTATGATGAATAATCCAGACTTCATACATTTTCTTCTATTCCCCCAAAGGCAGGGGTATCCTCCCTCACTGCTGTGTCTTCCTTTTTCTCTTTTGTTCCTAGTTCATATATTCCCTGTAACAATCTAAAAATGTTTTTTTCTTTGTTTTTATGCAACCTCTAATTACTTAATAACATTTCACATAGAGAATGGTCTCAGATCTTTAAATTGTGTACGTGCTAAAGATGGTTTCCCCTTAAAACAAAAGAGCTGGATATACACTATAAAAAGTTTATCAACGGGAACGGGGCATGACCGCCATGCCAAGCAGACCCATGGAGACTGACCTACTCACTTAGATTGTCGCAACAAATGCAATCATGACTTCCCAGTAGATTTATCACCTCATGTAGATGCTTAGCAGTGCCTGGGAATCACCGGGCTCTTTAATGGTGCACCTATGATAATCGCTGCTGTGGAACTCGCCTTGTGTGGACTCGACTGGATGTGGCGGCTGACCTCCTCAGCGGAAATCCACTGGCTTTTTTTTTTTACAGTTATGTATTATAAAAATGTTTGGGGTTGGTTTTGCTCTCTTTAGCTATGACTTTCTAATTTTCTTGTTTAGCCCATCAAATCACCCTTTTGCATGCATTATTGGCTTACATACACCCTATAAAGATGCTTCTGATTTTTAATTTCTTGTTTAACCTTCCCAGTAAGCCAGGGGAACAAGACCTCCAGGAGCAGGAAACAAGGAAGCAAGGCCTTTGAGAGCAGGACACAGGAGGACAAGGCTTCCAGGAGCAGGACACAGGGAAACAAGGCCTGAAGGAGCAAGACACAAGGGAACAAGGCCTGAAGGAGCAAGACACAAGGGAACAAGGCCTGAAGGAGCAAGACACAGGGGAACAAGGCCTCCAGGAGCAAGACACAGGGGAACAAGGCATCCAGAAACAGGACACAGGGAAACAAGGCCTCCAGAAACAGGACACAGGGAAACAAGGCCTCCAGAAACAGGACACAGGGAAACAAGGCCTCCAGAAACAGGACACAGGGAAACAAGGCCTCCAGAAACAGGACACAGGGAAACAAGGCCTCCAGAAACAGGACACAGGGAAACAAGGCCTGCAGGAGCAAGACACGGGGGAATAAGGACTCCAGAAACAGGACACAGGGGAACAAGGCCTCCAGAAACAGGACACAGGGGGACAAAGCCTGCAGGAGCAAGACACAGGGGAACAAGGCCTCCAGGAGCAAGACACAGGGGAATAAGGCCTCCAGGAGCAAGACACAGGGGAACAAGGCCTCCAGAAACAGGACACAGGGGGACAACGCCTCCAGGAGCAAGACACAGGGGAATAAGGCCTCCAGAAACAGGACACAGGGGAACAAGGCCTCCAGAAACAGGACACAGGGGAACAAGGCCTCCAGAAACAGGACAGAGGGGAACAAGGCCTTCAAAAGGAGGACACAGAGGAGCCAGGCTTTCACACACACACACACACACACGCACACACACGCGCTTATTTCTACCCAGTAATATAAAGATATACCTTATATAATGGCTACAGAGTATATGCATAGCGTATGCACTACATAATAGTGTTATCAATCTTAAGTTTAAGTATGACTGTTGATAATACAGGTTTTGAGCATAAAGTGAAAAAATTTCTTCATGACTTACATTATTACATTACACTTACATTATTCAAACACAAAGCAATGTGAAGAGGACCCTCTAATTCTATTTAAGCATTGCTTGCAAGCAGCATGCATTGCATGGTGCTTAGAAAATGTACATCTCATAGTTGCCAAGCAACCACTTAGATGGCACACAGTTGCAATGAGACAATATACCATTAGGTTAATATTGAATCTGATGATAATAATAGAGAAGCTAATTTTAAAATTGGGTTGTGTTAAAATCTTCATAGGCATGAAGATGCAGTGTTATTGAATAAAGAAAATCCTGCAGCTTTGACACATGGGTAAAGCCTATGCAAGATTCAGGTTTGTTTTTTTTGTGTGGCACAATTAAATAAAATCCTCAAAGACGACCCATGCCTCCCAAACAGTGCAATATATGAAAGCAAGATGGGCAGTGGGGCATGTTCACAAGCAGGACTGCTAGGCAGCCAACCAGTGGACACATGCATAGAGCAACTCAGAAGATCTCTTGCATGGACACCAATGTCTTGGAAAAGCCCCAGATCCTTGCGAATGATGGACAGGCTAAAGTTTAGTAGTGGGACTAGATGAAAAGCACATGGGCAAAGGGGCACGTGGTGAAGTTTAGGTATACATACTATGGAAATGGCTAAGCATGGCATAAGCTTAACTGGACACTCTAAATACCCTGTGCATTACAGCTCTCTGTAGTTGTTATGGTTCAACAAGTCTATAGCGAGTCCATCTGCTGTCTGTCAAAAAAAAGGTCTCTCTCTCTCTCTCTCTGTAATGCCTATGAGCCGCATAACCCTTATTCAGAACTATAAATTATTTATTAAACTATTGCTATCCAAAAACTCCTCAGATTCATGCTTTCCTGTGGTCACCTCCAAAATGGGGAATCTGAAGCCTGGGGCAGGGCCAAATCTGGTTTGGACTCCAAACAAACATACATAGTAAAGTAAAAAAAAATAAAAAGGGGGGAGGGGAATTGTGGGGCACACCCAGGAGAGGCATTTCTCATCGATAATGCTGACATAGAATGAATGTATAAAAAATCACCACATTAAACAAATATGGGCGTACAGTTCCACTTAAATACTAATTTGCATTTGATATAAAACATGCATTGTTAATATATGCATCAATGTACTATCACTTTAATTGTTTAGTTTTGACACTTTTTTTTTCAAATTGTGTTATCATCACATAATTTTGCATTATATATATATATATATATATATATATATATATATACATATATATATATATATTCACAATGCTCTAACAACAAGTTAATTAAAAATACTTAGTTCATTTAGCACTATTTAATTTGTCTCCCACGTTGGAATTCGTGTAGGACACACCAATATTGGGGTACTGTGGCATAGAGGTGACTAACAGACACACACACCTTACCTTTGGGAATGCTGGGGAGGGTGTTTCCCCTGAGCGCTCTGCTCAGCTCCCTCGCTCGCCGCAGAGTGATGCCGGGAGCCGGAATATGACATCATGAGATACCATGAGGCACAGAAACAACAAGGCAAAAGGCACGGTGCGGAGGGTCAAAAGGACCTGGCAAAAAGGGTGATGGTGACAGATATCGTGCCAGTGGCATAGCTCTCCATGTTCACTTGCAATAGATTAACAAGAGGTGAGGTATGAGCTTGAGATCATGCAGAGGTCTATTTACAGCAGTATACCCTTTAACTCTGGTAGCTATTTCACGGAGTCTAAGTAGACTTTTATGTTGAAGTTAATAGTAACACCAACGCATGAGAAAATGTTAAAGTGGGCTAGTGTAGAGATTATATTTGGAAATTATCTTGGTGGTAAATCCGTTAATCAACTTACTTTCTAAAATCTCTTGTTAAGAGTTATACACATTTCAGCAATGTTACAGCTATACTGGAACACAAGACACATCTAGGTAAGGGCATCTCTATTATTCATGGCCATTAATTTTACTTGAAAGAATTATGACATCCTTATAATGAATTACCGCCTGCCAAACTAAAGCAGGAGTGTAACTGAGGGATGGAGGCCCCATCCATAGACATATTTTGTGACCTCACCGTTTCCTTTTTTTTTCTCCATTAACATTTTATTGAATTTATTACATATACAATAAATAGCCAAGACAACTTTATTAAAAAAAACACAATAAAAGTCTAGACAAATTATCTGAAACAAAAATGCCAGCTGCAATAACACCAATTATCGTCTCCTCCAATATTGAATTAGGCCCTTAACTCATCTCCATAGAACACATTTAATTAGCCCCACACATACATTTGTAAAAGACTATCCAACAACATTTAATACTATGTAAATCTGACATATTTTCCTACTTGGTAACCTAAACTGGATGTTTTCCTCCGGATGACTAGGTAGGGGTACATTTACCACTCATTCCAAAGAGGGTAGTGCACACAGCCTGTCCTGCATGGCAGGCATTCTTCGTAATTCACTTTTTAAACCACCTCACTGGGATTCACAAGCAATAGAAAAATAAAGTGTGACTTTAAGATACTGCCTCGTTTTTTAAACTCCAAGAAGCACTACTGTTTATTCAAAATATGCAATAATTTGATGTTTTGTAAATTTATCTTACGGTATATTTCTTTACCGAATGCATTCTATATCTGATAATAATATGCAGCAATGTCTTAACTGTTACACAAAAAATTTAATTACCAAAAAAAAAAAGAACAAAACCGAAAAGCACTAAATACTAAACAACTAGAATTTATACAGAATATTCTGCTTTATAAAGCTAATATATTGTCACACATTCTGAAACAGCTAATTTTCTATTGTCCCAAATCACCTCAAATTGTCCACCTGCTAATAAATATATACACACACACACACCACACAATACACAAGATCCAGTGCACTCACTTATCCACTAAACAGCAACTTCAGAGGACACAGATTTTATTAGTGGTATTTTTTTTTTTTTTTTTTTTTAAACACCTCATCTAGGGAAAAACAATGGGGGTTTAGTTACAGTATATGATCATGCAATGCATAAGCCTTCCACAACATCAATGTATCTCATCAGGGTGGGGGGGAATCTATAAGGGGCTCTCTGCAATTCAAGGCTAAATATGACCCTGGAATGAGGCACATGTGACAGGGAGAGGTGCAAAACCAAGGAGCTGGCCTATACACACACACACACACACACACACAGTACATGTACCACTTTTAAAGGGTTACTGTATATACCAGGACAATTTCAGTGATTTGAAGTGGTCATTGTCGCTGGAGTGTGCATGTGCAGCGTTTCGCTATGAAATACTGAGCATAGGGAATTTAACCTACACATACAGCAGTGTCACTGGGCTGTCATAAGTCAGTGGGGTAACTACACCTCCAGCAGGGTCACTGGGCTGTCATAAGTCAGTGGGGTAACTACACCTCCAGCAGGGTCACTGGGCTGTCATAAGTCAGTGGGGTAACTACACCTCCAGCAGGGTCACTGGGCTGTCATAAGTCAGTGGGGTAACTACACCTCCAGCAGGGTCACTGGGCTGTCATAAGTCAGTGGGGTAACTACACCTCCAGCAGGGTCATTGGGCTGTCATAGGTCAGTGGGGTAACCCTTTAAGCTCACAGACAGGGCCCTTATATTCTATTTTATCAAGCACACCGTGGTTTGTGATAACGCATAGGACAGTGTTGTACACACATTTTGTTCTGGTACTCATTGGTGAAATGTTGAATATAAAATGTTTAGATAAACTCTAATAATACAACATTGTTTGTGTATTACTATGAAATTATGTGTTTTCCTTACAATATAACACATGCATATCTTGGTTTACAACATCTAATATAGAGATACATACTACTAACTAAATCTTATACTGATAAACTATAAGGTAACTAATTAAAACATAAAAAAAAAAAAAAAGAGTTGCACTTGCCATAAGTTAAGTATAATAAACTCAATACAGCACTTCTTGCAGACAGAAAATACAAATGGTTTCACATTGCATAACATTGTCTATTGCTCTACTTTTTATTAACTATTTACATAATGCACAGACTGTCCAAAAAGCAATGATTGTGAGACGTGCATACCATGTAGATGCATTTATAAAAGGCAGCCATGGAATACATTAAACATACCAGCATTTACATTGAACTCTTTTACCATCCTAACAGCAATAAAAGAAGGTTTAAGTGCTACGTTTACCAAGCCCATCTTGGTTTACTTTCCAGTTTAATAAACATTTACACGTCGACACTCTTTAAATCAAAATATCACCGATCAGTAGTAAATTAAATTCTTCAAAGCCATCAATACTTTGACTTTCCTCTACTATACCCACTGATTTTATTTCTAAAAAGGTATCTACAGCAACATCATACAAAAGAGAAGCGAAAAATGCCCATTCTAAATATCAATAACAATCACGGTACATCTATCTTCTCCTGTGGTTCGTCTTCATCGCTGGATGAATGATCTGTGGAATCTGTATCACTACCCTGTGTTTCAACAGGGACAATAGACTTCTTCCTTGGAGGTTTCTTTTTCCTGACACACATTTGAGCTCCCCCCCATACAAGCATAAGAAGAATTCCAAGAGCCACCAACCCAAGGATCAAAGGGATTAATAAGGTGTCAAACCAACTTTCTTCTTCATCATCTGACTGCCGTGAAGGGGTAACACTGGTATTATACACATCAGTATACGTTTGAGGTGTTGATGACCCAGATGTACTAACAGTGCAATTTGCCCCAGTTTGATTACACAGACTAAACGCGTCGGAGCAATTGCATGAAAAATTGCTTGGATTTAGACAGTGCTGGAGACAACTCTTACTTTCTGTACATCCAAGGGCAGAACAAGAGCACTGCATATTAA
This sequence comes from Pelobates fuscus, assembly GCF_036172605.1. Classification (NCBI taxonomy): domain Eukaryota; kingdom Metazoa; phylum Chordata; class Amphibia; order Anura; family Pelobatidae; genus Pelobates; species Pelobates fuscus. Next base: position 23,444,985 of record NC_086329.1, on the reverse strand, counting down.
GGCATGAATAAAAGCCATTTTCAACCTTACATGTCAGAGTTATATTTGTGTCAAATTCTTTGCAAAAAATTGTGATTTTTGACATTTCAGGGAGGAAGTCCGGTATATTCTGATCTTTGAAAGAATGTATCATGGAAAAATTCCAAGAATAATGAGAACGGCAAATAGAAGAAAAGTTGCTGTTGCATTTAGAGTCCTTCCAAGCCCACAAATGATGTCCTTCTCTAGATTTAACAGGACCATTCCATTTCTGAAGCCCAACACAGCGCCTTCTCACGCAGCTGGGTTTGGGATATTCTCCCCAATATTCAACTTTTGAGTCATTGCTTCCTGAAACCCAAGAGTAGCCTTGTGTCTTTTTTGATGGATCAACACAATCCTTGTTTTGTCTAATCAAACCAATCCAAAATGCATCAATGTCTGGTTTGTTTTCAAAGGCACTTGCAAGTTGCAAGATTTCAAAAAGTTCTTGTTCATCCTTCATAGTAGCCAGTGATCCTTTAGGTCCACATTCAGTGTTTGCATCCATAAATATCAGTTTCTTGGTTTGGATCATGTAACAATTTCCCGAGTGATGAAAGCACAGTATGTCTTCACCAAGAAGCATTGGTGCCATGCATAGACACACAGCAAGGATTATACACGTATGCTTCATGCCTTCGGTTTCTCCAGAACATATTAACACAAACATCTCTCTGCTTTCATAGATACCGAGATTCAGGAAACCTGGGAGGATACAAGTTTTCAGCTAATGAATACAACTGTGAGAAACAGGAAACATGATGTAGTGGAACCAGGGGGAGCGAAGGATGTACTAATGATCTAACGTAGCTATGTTCCCGGACTGGGAATAACAGAAGGGGTCAATTTTAAGTTGTGCACAAGGCTTAGTGGGGTCATTCGTAGATACTTTTTCTTTTCTTGTTTACAAAGAATTATGGAAAATGTACGTAAGAACCCATTGCAGAGACCAACAAGTAATGGTGACAAAAATGTATATCATAACTTTTCTGGGTGGTGATGTATATCATCTGTGGAAAGGTCATTAAGGTAGAAAACCTTTTGTTGAATGCGAGTAGATTTAGCACATTTTTTACAACTAATGCATAAAAATATAACTTACATGCCTCTGTAACTATATATTTAATTCTATATTTTATTTTGGAGATAGTATTCAATACAAAGAATGATTCATTGTACATATAGCATATAGAGCACAACACAAGATATTTCAGTTTTTGAAAAGTTATAAAAAGTACAAGATTATAAACGATGAAAAATGGTTAAGGTCAGAAAAACTAGAAAAAAATAACAGTCAGGAGCAACAAGACTAAAAGAAAACTCCACATAATAAGCACTACGACGAGCTATGAGAGTTCTGCTGCACATGCGGCACCAGCACATTTTGGCTCAGCCCAGGCCAGACTCAGACTGCGGGACAAAGAAATGTGGAAGACTCAGAGACCATTGCGAGACCGATTTTGCCATCAATCAGAGAACAAGGCAAGTCCCTGCAGCATTCAGTAGAAGAGCCCCAAAGGAGTTTATTTAAATTGTAGTGTAGGTTGACTCAGGTTTTGAAAAAAAAAAACAAGAAAAAGAAAAAAAAAACACAAAAGTTGGTGGTCTTTAGAGATAAACAGCAACTTCTCCTTAACAGTAGACAGTAAGTGCAATAAGTGTTTGGAAGTAAATTATAAATGTCCCTTGTAATATTGTAGGCTCCGTCAATATCTAAACCATTCCCCATCATGGCCGGCAATAAAGAGAACAGATATTAAAGAAAATGGGGTAATTCCCTTTTATCAATTGATTCAGAAATACCTTTGATATTAAAAAGTTAGTTCTACAGTTACGGTCAGCCAGGGAGTTAACTTGCAGAGTCAAGGCAGTGTGGCATTCTTGTAGTTTTGCCAAGATAGATTTAGTAGAAGAAAAGGTTTTACAAAAGGTATATGAGGATTATGGGTACACTGTGTCCAACCAGTATATCCAACGTACTTCCTTCTGGTTGGACACAGTGTACCCATAATCCTCATAAACCTTTTATAAAACCCTTTCTTCTACTAAATTTATCTTGGCAAAACTACAAGAATACCACACTGCCTTGACTTTGGTGTCAATGGCACTAGTTCCTCTAAGTTTTTCTAAAAAGGTAGAGTTTACATTGAAAAGCCTGCAGGGACAGGCTATAGACACCAGAGCAACTACATTAAACTGCAATGATACTGGTGACTATAGTGTTCCTTTAACCCCTTAAGGACCAAACTTCTGGAATAAAAGGGAATCATGACATGTCACACATGTCATGTGTCCTTAAAGGGTTATGAATTGTAATGATATAATAAAAAATGTAAAAAAAAAAAAAAAACAGGCAATTTGTCAAGTCCTGATCTTAATAAATCCATGTCTGTTGGCCTCCATACAGATCACAAAGCGTTAGGTTGTTCCATGGAGAATCCTACAACACAAGGTCTGGAATCTCCTGATGTCACGGGAGTTGTACCCCAACACTGAGAAAACAGGAAAACCACAAAAGGTGGATTTAAAAGACGTATTACTGAGCCTTGGCCGGACTTAATGTATTAAATTAGCGAGAATCAAAGTCAAGAACAAATCAAGGTCAGGGTTCCAGAATTATACAAGGTCAAGAGAAAGCCAGGTCAGGATACCTGAAATCACAAGTCAAATACGAAGCTGAGGTCAAACACAGGAAATCACAATGGAATCTCTAGGAGCACTAAACAAGGACCGAAAAAGAAATCACGATAGGACAATGAATGGAGGTTAAAACAAGCCTTTAAAAGTCTCAAAACAGTTCCCACTGGTCCATGTCATCTCTGCGACCCTAAACAGCATTGGGTCACCTAGATGACATGGTTCCTTTAAGGTCATGACGTCATAGCAAAATTTTATTTATAGGGGCTGCAGTTCGTCCCAGCAGAGTGAGCAGTTGCCGGGACTGCAGATAAGCAATCTATTCTGGCCACATGGATCATTCGGGCCACGCTGCCCAAAGACTGAGGCAATGCGGCCACACGAAATCCTTTCCCATTTATGCCAGGTTATGCAATCCCAGGACAGGTTCTAGTATGAATGCGACTGCACATAGATATATTGTTTGCCTGCGAAAGCGTGCATTCATCATGAAACACGTTAGGCGATTTTTTTTGTTTCAGTTATTTATATTTCTTGGCGATATAGGCGGCATGCATTGTTTTAACTCGTTTTTAATGAGACTCTTTAATGTGCTGTAGTTTTTCCCTTATGTTTCTTTAGCGTAAATGATTTTAGCTAGCTCTCTTCTGCAGTATTGTGCTAGTAGAAAGTACAACTAAAATCTATTTTTATTTTAAGTGGATTTCTTTCACTATTAACAAATGGGTTGGAGTCGGTGTTTGTGTTAGAGGGATGGGAAAAATAATTACATATTACAAGAAACTCTTTGTAGGTGCAGAGTGAAATGGAACCTCCTGAAAACACAACCAGTGCAAAGTGCATAGACTTCTACTGTGCTACGAGGGTCTCTCTAAATGAATCATCCATCATGTGTTTGTATTCCAAAAAAGGTATTGGAAGGTACTAATTTAATCAGTTATTTTATGTGTGCATCACTGGACTAATATGGCTACAACATTTCTACTCCAATACAAACACATACATATTTTAATGAATAATTTATGTTGGACATTGTTACTAGGTAAGCCTAGAAAAACGTTCTCGGAGGGAAAAAAATTGTTGCATGGCATTTCCTGACCAAGGCAGCGTTGATGGGTGCATGTAAAACAATAAAATAAAATTGTAAATCTCTCCATGACAAGTAGCTCCCGGGTCATACAACATTCATTTATAGCAGACACGCAGATATATGGAAGTGTTAGCATTCCCTCCAATGGCCATTGGAGCAACTAAATGACCTCCATTTGTCTAAATATACATAGGGATTAAGGAGAAAGCGCAGGTAACGTTTTTCTTTTCTTTGGTTTTTACTATATATTGGGGCTGATGTGTGTTGTAGTCCTTGCTGCTTAAGCGCAGGACTTCTCTTTTTGTATTTGTATTTACTTTGTATCACACAGCCTGGTTACAACGCTGCTACCCATCCCATGTGTTCCCTATTAAGGGTTAATAAGTATAGGGGTGTATATAAAAAATACCCCTTTCTGTCTCATTAGAGATATCTTTGCCAGAAGCTCAAGGAAGCAGGCTGAAGGGTCAGTGTTAGGACCCGCTTAGGGGGGTCTGCCTTGACGTTGGCAGGCGGGCATTCCCTCCAATGGCCATTGGAGGAACTAAATGACCTCCATTTGTCTAAATATACATAGGGATTAAGGAGAAAGCGCAGGTAACGTTTTTCTTTTCTTTGGTTTTTACTATATATTGGGGCTGATGTGTGTTGTAGTCCTTGCTGCTTAAGCGCAGGACTTCTCTTTTTGTAATTGTTACTAGGTAAGCCTAGAAAAACGTTCTCGGAGGGAAAAAAATTGTTGCATGGCATTTCCTGACCAAGGCAGCGTTGATGGGTGGATGTAAAAAAATAAAATAAAATTGTAAATCTCTCCATGACAAGTAGCTCCCGGGTCATACAACATTCATTTATAGCAGACACGCAGATATATGGAAGTGTTAGCATATCACTTCAAAAATAGCCTCAGACCTTATTAAATATGTATAGCATACAGCTTAGCAACCAGCCATCAGGCTTGTAAGATAGGAGATCTGAAAAGTGTATTAAAGGAACAGTTTAGGCACAATAACAACTTCATCTAAATTAAGTTTTTACGGTGCCAGGAGTTAGGCTGGGTTTTACGGTGCCAGAAGTTAGGCTTGGAGCTCTCCTACCTTAAGGGGTTAAATCGTTCTGGAATGGTTTAACCCCGAAGGTTGCCTCCACCGCTGATCTCCAGTTCCCACGGGGGGGGGGCCTTGTGAATGAATCTGGAGGCGTGAAGTACTGCGGGGTAGGGGCGCCACTAATTGGCTAGAGCGGTCAGTGGCGCTCTAAGCCAAATCAGTAGCCCCCCCCCTTAATATAAAAAAAATAAAATAGAAACTATATACGTGATCTTGTGGACCTCAGTGTTCTACAGTTTTTCTACAGTTAAACTGCCAGGAGATGTTTGACCTTCTGTTAATAATTAACACGTTTTATTCATGTTCGGGCTTAGTTTGTTGGATAATATTTTACAATAAGGTATCATCTCGCATATTTAATTTAGATTTGGCAACTGCATATTTTTTTACATATTGTGTATGATTGTTTCCCCCCCTTTTTATTTTTTTATTTAAGGGTAAAATAAAGGAAAGGATAAATAAAGAATAAGACGGTAAAGAGATATAAAGGAACTTAAAAGGACAATAATCACCAGAACCACTACAGCCTAATGTTGTGGTTTTGGTGTCTATAACCTGTCCCTGCAGGCTTTTTAATGTAAACACTGCAATTTCAGAGAAATCCTATGGCATTCAGCGTCTCCATGCTCTGCATGGAGGCACTGAACGTTCCCTATAGAGATGCACTGATTCAATACACCTCCCGATGTTTTCCTATGGGTCATCATCAAGATGTAGGGCAAACTGCGGCAAGACGGGTGCAGTGTGTGTGTCATAAGGTGAGGGAAATCACCTTTTCAATGAGCTCTCCCAGGGTCCAAGGACCTAAATATACGGTAGTTAGTTTAACACTAGAGTGTCAGGAAAACTTTGTGTTCCTGAGACTGTAGTGCTTCTTTAACAGCAACACATACATCTCAAGTGTGACCCAAGTGACAAAGTCACCATTAGGCAAAAACTCCAGAAGGTGACAGAGTTGCTCTAAAACGTGATACGTAAACTGCATTACATTCAATAAGGTTGGAAGCTCTGCAGTAAATCTTCTGTCTAACTCACCCACATAGAATTAGCCCGAAGTGTGACTTAGAATAACACCGGCAACTGATCCTCACTTTTTGAAGCACAAACCAATGCACGTTTCATCCGTCCCACATGACAGAGTCAGAGAGTGCTGTCCACTATAATAACTCATCAATCAAATGATTGTTCTTGCTGTCTTTGTAATAACTCGTTGAGCTGTCAAATTTACAGATTGTAAAAACAATCCTTCTCCTTTGGGAAGTTTTATACTTTTTTTTTTTTGCTTTAACATATACAGTTCTGCTGGCTGTTTCTAAGTATAGATCATCTCATGTTTGTTGTTGTTGATATTAATACATTTTCTCTTTTTTTCAATCCCATTATTTTTTTTTTTTGTCAATTCTATTTACTTCTTGTTGTAAAAAGTGAGCAACTTTTATTTTGCATGGTTCTGAATTTCTTTCTTACTACATCTTGTAGTAAATACCTCAAGTAGATTACCCAAGATTTACATCCAATAGCAAACTCTTGGAGCATTCCAAGACACACCTCAAGTTCCAGGCATATGAATCTTAGAACTTTTAACTCAGCATCCAGCAATGTCGCCGGCTCTACATCGGTAATGTTGCGGGTTACACCTTCAGCATCCTCCTCCACGTCAAGTATGTTGCAAGTCACGTCTCCAACAGCACTCTGACATAGCTATGACATGAGACTGTCATTGCAGTGCCAATGAGAATCATTGTGAAAAGAAGACGTGATAGCCACATGGAATGATGATATTGCTTCATTCCTGCATCAATAAGTATAATGCCAGAACTACAGGGAGTGCAGAATTATTAGGCAAATGAGTATTTTGACCACATCATCCTCTTTATGCATGTTGTTTTACTCCAAGCTGTATAGGCTCGAAAGCCTACTACCAATTAAGCATATTAGGTGATGTGCATCTCTGTAATGAGAAGGGGTGTGGTCTAATGTGGTCAGGTGTGCATAATTATTAGGCAACTTCCTTTCCTTTGGCAAAATGGGTCAAAAGAAGGACTTGACAGGCTCAGAAAAGTCAAAAATAGTGAGATATCTTGCAGAGGGATGCAGCACTCTTAAAATTGCAAAGCTTCTGAAGCGTGATCATCGAGCAATCAAGCGTTTCATTCAAAATAGTCAACAGGGTCGCAAGAAGCGTGTGGAAAAACCAAGGCGCAAAATAACTGCCCATGAACTGAGAAAAGTCAAGCGTGCAGCTGCTAAGATGCCACTTGCCACCAGTTTGGCCATATTTCAGAGCTGCAACATCACTGGAGTGCCCAAAAGCACAAGGTGTGCAATACTCAGAGACATGGCCAAGGTAAGAAAGGCTGAAAGACGACCACCACTGAACAAGACACACAAGCTGAAACGTCAAGACTGGGCCAAGAAATATCTCAAGACTGATTTTTCTAAGGTTTTATGGACTGATGAAATGAGAGTGAGTCTTGATGGATTGGTAAAGGGCAGAGAGCTCCAGTCAGACTCAGACGCCAGCAAGGTGGAGGTGGAGTACTGGTTTGGGCTGGTATCATCAAAGATGAGCTTGTGGGGCCTTTTCGGGTTGAGGATGGAGTCAAGCTCAACTCCCAGTCCTACTGCCAGTTTCTGGAAGACACCTTCTTCAAGCAGTGGTACAGGAAGAAGTCTGCATGCTTCAAGAACATGATTTTCATGCAGGACAATGCTCCATCACACGCGTCCAAGTACTCCACAGCGTGGCTGGCAAGAAAGGGTATAAAAGAAGAAAATCTAATGACATGGCCTCCTTGTTCACCTGATCTGAACCCCATTGAGAACCTGTGGTCCATCATCAAATGTGAGATTTACAAGGAGGGAAAACAGTACACCTCTCTGAACAGTGTCTGGGAGGCTGTGGTTGCTTCTGCACGCAATGTTGATGGTGAACAGATCAAAACACTGACAGAATCCATGGATGGCAGGCTTTTGAGTGTCCTTGCAAAGAAAGGTGGCTATATTGGTCACTGATTTGTTTTTGTTTTGTTTTTGAATGTCAGAAATGTATATTTGTGAATGTTGAGATGTTATATTGGTTTCACTGGTAAAAATAAATAATTGAAATGGGTATATATTTGTTTTTTGTTAAGTTGCCTAATAATTATGCACAGTAATAGTCACCTGCACACACAGATATCCCCCTAAAATAGCTAAAACTAAAAACAAACTAAAAACTACTTCCAAAAATATTCAGCTTTGATATTAATGAGTTTTTTGGGTTCATTGAGAACATGGTTGTTCAATAATAAAATTAATCCTCAAAAATACAACTTGCCTAAAAATTCTGCACTCCCTGTATGTCACTAATGTATTTTTTTTTTTTTTTTTGAATTACGGGTATAAAGTGACGCTATACCTCAGTGCTCAGTTGTTCTACAGTTACACTGATCAGCTACAATATTAAAACCCCTGACAGGTGAAGTGAATAACACTGATTATATCATAACAATAGCACTTGTCAAGGGGTAGGATATATTAGGCAGCAAGTGAACAGTCAGGACAAATGGGCAAGCGATAAGATCTGAGTGACTTTGACAAGGGTCAAATAGCAATGGCTACACGACTGGGTCAAAGCATCTCCAAAACGGCAAGTCTTGTGGGGTGTTGCCAGTATTCAGTGTGAAGTGGAGGAGGAGGTAACTGCACAATATTAGGTAGGTGGTTTTAATGTTGGGGCTGATCAATGTATATTGTGTGTACCTTTTATTACTGTGTTCCCCTACGTGATCTCTGCATTGATTGTTCACCAACTTTGATCCTGTGCCGCTCTATCCTGTTTGCCTGTCTTTTAGCCACATTTATGGTCTGCTCCTTCAGATACTATGTTGTTGGCCTTAGAACCTACATCTACTATTAGAGAAGCCTGTTCATATTTCTAGCTTTTCTGACTACTGGTTATCTGTGCATGTAGGGTAGAGTACATGCCTAATTGCATAGTATTCTACTCTGCTATAATTTACCCGGCCGGGGAGGAGGGGACAGTGGATGCAGCAAGGGAGCTCAGTGTTCCTGCTCCTCACTGCTCCCTCGCCGTCTGTATTGATGCCGGGATATGATGTCATATGTCGGTGCCCGGCATCACTAAACTGCGCGCGAGGGAGCAGTGAGGAGCAGGAAGGAGATCTCCAGACAGAAGAGCGCAAGAATGTGTGTGTCTGTCTGTGTGTCAGTGAGTGTGTGTCGGTCAGTGTTACATGGAGGCACGCAACACCACGTCACATTCCAACGTGCTCCATCTTCACAGGGTGTCAAGAAGTAGCGGGAGGATCCACTTTGGCACAGGGTGTGGAATATACCAGAGGCGGGGCTCTGGAGTCGCATACTGGCAGCGGCGTGTGAGTGGAGTCTGCTTGTTGGCTAGAGGGGCGTGCTTGGATTTAGTAGAGGGGGGGGTCCTTTTTTTTTTTTTTAAATATAAGTTTGTTTGTTTTTTGCGGCCCACATAAACTGAAACCTGGTTTATTTGACCCTTGCTAGACTTTGAGTGTGACATGCTTGATATACACTGATCAGCCACAACATTAGACCACCTGCCTAATATTATGTAGGTTCTCCTCTTGCTGCCAAAACAGCTCTGATGAGTCAAGGCATTGACTCCACAACACCTCTGAATGTGTCATGTGGTATGTGGCACCTCCAAGACATTAGAAGCAGATCCTTTAAGTCATGCAAGTTCATCTAAAGTTCCAGCACATCCCACTGATGTTCGGATTGAGATCTCTTGAATTTGGATACCAAGGTAACACCTTTGAACTCTTAGTCATGTTCCTCAAAACATTCCTGAAATATATATATTGTAATTTTTTCTTTTATTGAGGCAAATAAGTATACGGTACAGAAAGAAAAAAAGGAGTTATTGTGTACAAAGAAAACGCAATGTCATCACATAACTAATCATAAATCTCCCAGTTTTGTCGGCTTCTTTTATATTATTTGAGAGTGGCAGAGTAAAGGTTTCAACGGTAAAGGAAAAACACGTGAGGGGTATCGACCTCGGTATGTCTTTAAACCGGCTTGATGTTCTTTTCTCCGGAATTATGTTCCCTGGGCTAAGAGGGGAAGGTAATGGGGTGTAAAAAGTTTAAAGGTATGAAGACGCCTTGTGCCTGGTATAAAGCCTGCGGCCTGTGTTACCCTTTGCATTTAGCTTCTTTGCAATATTGGGTGGGCAATCTAGATTGTTTGGTCTGCCTATTGGATGTAAGTGTAATATCACGTACTCTGGTAACAGGGTGTTGATAAGCTGGGACGTGCCTCTGTTTAGATGGGCGTGGTTGTCACCCGCTTGTCACCTATGCTTTGTTAAGGGTTTGCCATTAATACCCGTTTGGGTGTTACAGACGTTATGGTGAATATGCCGTGGGTCCGATCTTAAGAACAGAAGGGAGTAGTACTGCTCATTTACCCCTGGATATTGGGGGGGGAAGAGGGGGAGGGGAGATGGACACGTGCGGAGTCATCTAGCCATCACTTTTTGGCCCTCGTCAAAGTCACTCACACTATCTTTTCCCACAACCATTTTTCTTGCTTCCAACACATGAAATTCAGTAACGGGCTGTTCATTTGCTGCGTAACATATACCGAAGCCCTTGACAGGTGCCATTGTAACAATATAACCAATGTTATTCACTTCCCCTGTCAGTGGTTTTAATGGTGTAGCTGATCAGTATAGGTCTGACATCTGTAGCCAGGTGTGCGTCATTCCTTTGTGCCCAGGATGTATGTGTGTGTGGATGCTGGAATAAAAACAGGGTAGGTTTGCATCCCCAAGTTAACGCCAGTACATATTATGATAAAAGGACACAGGTGGGTGTCCTGAGCCAAATTGATACAGAATGACATATGTGTTGAAGTCACAATTAAAGGACCACTATAGTGCCAGGAAAACATACTCGTTTTCCTGGCACTATAGTGCCCTGAGGGTGCCCCCACCCTCAGGGACCCCCTCCTGCCGGGCTCTGGGGAGAGGAAAGGGTAAAAACGTACATTTATTCCAGCGCCCGGTGGGGATCTCTCCTCCTCCTCTCCGCCTCCGATCCTCCCTTTCGGCTGAATGCGCATGCGCGGCAAGAGCTGCGTGCGCATTCAGCCGGTCGCATAGGAAAGCATTTGCAATGCTTTCCTATGGACGCTTGCGTGCTCTCACTGTGATTTTCACAATGAGAATCATGCAAGTGCCTCTAGCGGCTGTCAGTGAGACAGCCACTAGAGGATTTAGAGGCTGGCTTAACCCTTTTATAAACATAGCAGTTTCTCTGAAACTGCTATGTTTATATAAAAAAGGGTTAAACCTAGCTGGACCAGGCATCCAGACCACTTCATTAAGCTGAAGTGGTCTGGGTGCCTAGAGTGGTCCTTTAATGTGAACATAAGAGAGGTGCTGTTAAAGGAACAAAGAGGCACAAGTATCCTTACAAAATATATAAATAATAGAGAGCCAAATTTGATTCAAAAGCATATTAATCTTAGATTTACAGTAAGCATTTGTTAACATATTTGTATATAGCAAAAAAAGTTGAGCACAATTATGATGCAAAAACCAAAGTACGTCTTATCTAATTTGCTCATTAGGAATCAGTATAGTCTAAAAAAAAATATTTAAAAACACATTTGTTTTTGTATTTTTTTTACATAGGTTTAACCCCTTAAGGACCAAACTTCTAGAAAAAAAGGGAATCATGACATGTCACACATGTCATGTGTCCTTAAGGGATAAAAAAAAAACTGCAATCCTTTCAGTAAGGGAAATGCATGAGTTGCACACATATTTTATACTGAAATTTCTAATGTTTCTTAATATTCACACACATTTGTTATTGTTGCTTATATGTTCTCTAAAAGCAAGAAATATATTTAATAAAAGTCAGAAAAACTGAAATATTAGCATTTTTTGGAGACGAATATATTCTAATTTTATACAATACTATGATTAAAACTTTATAGCGGTTTAATTGTTTTTTTCAATAAATGTCATATCCGGAGCAGATAGTCTATGTTAGCTAATATTTGCATTAGTGAGTAATGAGGGATTTGATTGGAATAAATATAGTAAGATCATGTTTTGTATTAATGTGGTCTCCTCTAGTTTATGATGGTAAACATTATGCTCACATTACTTAAGAAATTTAAAATGTGTAATTTTAGCTTGTTCCAGTAGGATCATAAGGTACAAATCATGTAAGGAATTAAAGAGATCTCACAGCACAATACATACAAGTCACTTCATACAAGTCACTGTTACCGTGGCAATGGGAATATTCTGAAAATTGTGATTGTTACTTACGTGCATTTTGAATATTCAAAACAATTTTACTTTCTGTGTTTGCAAATAAATAAATATATAAAATTAAAATAACTGATCTGGCTTACTTTTTTCCCCAAATCGAAAGTGCCGCAAATGCTTTCTATCTCAGCTCAGGAACACAGACTTTTTAGATTAATGCATATTTTGACATGGTAATTAAAACAAGGCAAAGCTACCAGACTCCTTATGATTTCATAAACTTCCACAGCCACCCTAGCCTATCACTGGTATTAGAAGTGAGAGCCTTGACAAACCAACTTTCTTCTTCATCATCTGACTGCCGTGAAGGGGTAACACTGGTATTATACACATCAGTATACATTTGAGGTGTTGATGACCCAGATGTACTTAGACAGTGCTGGAGACAACTCTTACTTTCTGTACATCCAAGGGCAGAACAAGAGCACTGCATATTAAGGCATGAATAAAAGCCATTTTCAACCTTACATGTCAGAGTTATATTTGTGTCAAATTCTTTGCAAAAAATTGTGATTTTTGACATTTCAGGGAGGAAGTCCGGTATATTCTGATCTTTGAAAGAATGTATCATGGAAGAATTCCAAGAATAATGAGAACGGCAAATAGAAGAAAAGTTGCTGTGGCATTTAGAGTCCTTCCAAGCCCACAAATGATGTCCTTCTCTAGATTTAACAGGACCATTCCATTTCTGAAGCCTAACGCAGCCCCTTCTTATGCAGCTGGGTTTGGGATATTCTCCCCAATATTCAACTTTTGAGTCATCGCTTCCTGAAACCCAAGAGTAGCCTTGTGTCTTTTTTGATGGATCAACACAATCCTTGTTTTGTCTAATCAAACCAATCCAAAATGCATCAATGTCTGGTTTGTTTTCAAAGGCACTTGCAAGTTGCAAGATTTCAAAAAGTTCTTGTTCATCCTTCATAGTAGCCAGTGATCCTTTAGGTCCACATTCAGTGTTTGCATCCATAAATATCAGTTTCTTGGTTTGGATCATGTAACAATTTCCCGAGTGATGAAAGCACAGTATGTCTTCACCAAGAAGCATTGGTGCCATGCATAGACACACAGCAAGGATTATACACGTATGCTTCATGCCTTCGGTCTCTCCAGCACATATTAACACAAACATCTCTCTGCTTTCATAGATACCGAGATTCAGGAAACCTGGGAGGATACAAGTTTTCAGCTAATGAACGTAGACACACCCCGGAGCTACTGGTGCGCACCCGTCCTAAATCCCCGCCACCACCTGTCGGGCCGGGGGACCGGACTGTCGCCAGAGCCGTACCGGGGGGTGAGTGAGAAGTGCACTTGATAAACCCTCAGAGGGAAGACACCCGGGACAGAAGTGACCATGGCATATCAACCAGATCCCATCACCATTCTCACACTCAACTGCAGGGGACTCAACATCCCGGAACGCAGAGTCCACTTATTGCGTGACCTGAGGAAGAAACGCATTTCAGTAGCACTAATCCAAGAAACACACTTTCGGGCAGACGCTACCCCGAAACTCCAGAACAAAACGTACCCAAAGACTTATCTTTGTAACCGCCCGCTACAACGCAAAGCCGGAGTAGCCATCCTCATGGCAGCAAAATTGGAATTCCAAGAACTGGCTGTCATACACGACCCCCAAGGCAGATATCTGTTTCTGAAAGGACACATCCTGAGCAAAATGTACACCTTCGCCTCCATATATGCACCAAATAGAAAACAAGCCCAATTCCTCAGAAACACATTAACTAAACTACAGGACTTCGCGGAGGGCACTTTACTACTTGGGGGGAGACTTCAACGTACCCATGGACCCAATCTTGGACTCCTCAACGGGGCACAGCTGTATTCCACAACGTAACATCCGCCAAATTAAACAGTCACTGAGCAACATGGACCTGGTGGACTGCTGGAGGGCCCTACACCCTGACACAAAAGATTACACACACTACTCGGCGATACACGGTCGATATTCCCGAATCGACTACATATTCACTAAACAAATCGGGCTCCCGCACCTTCTATCCACCGAAATTGAACCGGCTACATGGTCGGACCATGGGGCGGTCAAGGTTACACTTACATCCCCACTCTTTAGGCCCACTAGATGGACCTGGAGGCTTAATGACACACTGCTCCAAGACCCAGGCACGAAGGAAAAGATCTCGCAGGACCTGGTCAATTACTTCCAGGACAACAGAGCGGCGACCATATCTCCAATCTCGATATGGGAAGCGCATAAATGTGTAATCCGAGGCTCACTCATTCGTATCGCATCCCAAAAGAAAAAAGAAGCACAAAGAGAGATGGCTGATCTTTATCGACAAATCGCCACCCTCGAAACCCAACACAAAAGATCCCAAATGGTAACCACTCACAGGGAACTAATACAAGCTAGACGACTACTCAAAGAACTACTCATGAAGCGATACCTACGCTCTATTCAACGATCCAAAGGGTTTTTCTATACCCACGCCAACAAAGGAGGGAAATACCTCGCTAGACTGCTCAAGGACAACACCCCCCGAACACAGGTCTGCAAATTACGACTATCCTCGGGCACCACATCAATCCACCCAACGGAAATAGCTGAAGAATTCAGGACATACTACCATAAGCTATATAATCTACGAACCCAGAACCACGTGGATGGCGAGGACATCAATGACGCCAGGATCCAGACATATTTGCGCAACGCAGGGCTACAAAAGTTACAAGAAGAAACATCAGACGCCCTAGACGAACCGATTACGGAAGAGGAAATAGCAGCAGCCCTGAAACGGACAAAAACGGGGAAGGCACCGGGACCGGACGGATTTCCCGCAACATACTATAAAACCTACACAACGTTACTATTACCCTGGCTAACTAAAGCTGTCAATGCGATAACAGAAGGAAAAACATTCGGAGCTGAATCCCTAGCGGCAACGATAGCAGTCCTACCTAAACCTGGCAAGGACCCGATGTACTGCAGTAACTACCGCCCAATCTCCCTTCTCAACGTGGATACTAAGCTATTCACAAAAGTACTATCCAACAGGCTCCAAGCTCCACTACCAGGCCTGATTCACGTGGACCAAACAGGGTTCATCCCAGGGCGGGAAACGAGGGATAGTACGTTACGATTATTCGCAATTCAACACCTAGCGAGGAAGTCACAAAAGCGCCTCCTCCTCCTCTCCACGGACGCTGAGAAGGCGTTTGATCGGGTACAGTGGCCATTCATGATAGCTACACTACAGGAAATGGGCATAGGGCAAAACTTCCTCACATGGATCAAAGCTCTCTACAACAATCCCAGAGCCGCAGTTAGGGTTAACGGGGCACTCACGGCTGACTTCCCAATATCGAATGGCACTCGACAGGGGTGCCCCCTATCCCCATTACTTTTCGCCATCACTCTAGAGCCCCTCCTACAAACAATTCGCCAAAACCGAGATGTGCAGGGATTCCCGTGGCAGGGAGGAACTCACAAAGTGGCCGCATCCGCGGACGATCTCCTTTTCTTCGTTAGCAACCCGAGAATCACACTACCATGCCTAATGGCGGAATTCGATGAATTCAGCTTGATCTCGGGATTCAAACTCAACCACTCCAAATGCGAAGTGTTGAACGTTACAACACCAGAGGAGGAATATACAGCACTAGAGACGTCGTTCCCGTTTAAGTGGTGTACCAACAAAATGAAGTACCTGGGCATATGGATAACACCTGACCCGAAAGACCTATATCACCACAACTACGCTCCCCTGTTGAAGACGCTACTCAAGGACCTAGTCAGGTGATCATACCCACACATCTCCTGGCACGGCCGAGTGGCGGTCCTCAAAATGAATCTCCTACCGCGCCTTCTCTACCCGTTCCAGACCATTCCAATCACCATACCACCCTCATTCTTTACAACACTAAAATCTGCGGTCCTCAAATACGTATGGAGGGGCGAACGCTCAAGGCTCAAACACGAAACACTCTGCCTGCCGAGGCACTGCGGGGGACTCGCCTTACCTGACTTCAAGAAATATTACCAGGCAACAATTTTACAACGAATCCTCAACTGGCACTCGAAAACAGAGCAGAAACAATGGGTGTCTTTGAACGCTGAAGGGAATAACGCGGCCCTACAATCCACCATATGGGACACACAAGGCCCAGGCATCCTGGCTAGAGAAGCGGAAGACGGCCCAATTGCACAGACTCTGCGTGGATGGAGACCCCTAAGGGAACAAAAACACATATCACCAACACCGAGCCCACTACTGCCTATTACTTACAACAGCAATATAGGGGGTGGAATCCTCACACAGACTGGCCCATTCTCGGAAGGACGAGGCCATGTACCCATACACATGATGTTACAACACGGAGAGATCCGCCCCCTGGAATCAATACTAAATGGTAGACCATGCTCTCTACAACTAACACTTCGATACCTACAAGTAAAACATTTCCATAGCACACTCCGCAACAGAGATCGTCTAAACCGAGAACTTACGTGGTTCGAGGAAAGTTGCATGAATGCAATAGAACTCGACAAAACGATCTCCACACTGTATCAATACCTCCTAAATGGGCACCTAACTGAACATAACACATTTCGCGGCAAATGGGAGACACTCCTAGCTAAGTCACTCACACGACAACAATGGGACAAAGCATTGCTTTGGCATCATAAAAGCACCATCAGTTCCCAATTTCAGGAAACAAATTATAAACTGCTGACATCTTGGTATAGAACACCCTCGATCCTCCATAAAATATACCCATCAACCTCACCACTGTGTTGGAGATGCATGTCCGAACAGGGCACGACGATCCACATATGGTGGGAATGCAGCTTGATCACCCCATATTGGGAGATGATCAGAGAGGAAATACGAGAGATCCTAGGAGACGGGATTGAATGGACGCCTGAACTAGCACTGCTCCATGTGTCGCCAATGCCAATATCCAGATATAAGAAATCGATCCTGCGACACCTATTGAACGCAGCCAAGTCGCTCATACCCATTTATTGGAAGAAAACAGACACACCGCGTAGGGAAGAATGGATGCGCAAAGTAGAAGACATCCAGGGAGCAGAGGCGATACACGCAGCTCTCCTTGGCAGGGCAACCAAACACGCAGAGGCATGGACACTCTGGTTCATGTACACCTCCAGGACCCATTAGATGGATAACAACGAGACTAGCACAGAGAGAGGGCGAATGCGGACACGGGCGATGGCTCGGTCTCTGGACTCAGGCCTTGGCAATCAGGGGCGGCAGTTGCGCAAGGAAGGGAGATCCGGGGTGCATCTTCTCCCTCCACACCCATCTCCCCCCTTCCTCTCCCACACCCCTCTCTCCCTACCCCCCCACACCCTCCCACGAACCTGTACCCCAACCTCCACCATACTGCTTACACAGACATGACCGAAAGCCGGACGACACCGACACATACATGGAGAGAAAGTAGTATAGCATTTAAAAAAGACTCGGAGCATAAAAACGCATAACACAAATAAGACACACCTAACACTGGATAGACTAATATAACATAAAGCAACTTATAACGCACCTAGACAGACACCGACCAAATATGAGTACATCTTGACACTCACCGGAGGTTACCTCGACGACATAGAACTAACCCACGACTAAAACCTATGACCAACAACCGAAGCAGAACGGGGCAGCAGTAACACCCCACCCGACAATATACAGGCTACATTTCAGCAAAGATGAGAACGAGTCGGCATAGCACGGATTGGTCAACAATCCAATTGTAATGAGATAGACCGTATTTTGCCTATAGATGCTTGGAACAATACATGAAACTGACTAATATGTTTATTCGAATTATGGACCTGCGTGTCCACGATATTATGACTAATAAATGTTGATGACGC
Source organism: Pelobates fuscus (assembly GCF_036172605.1). Classification (NCBI taxonomy): domain Eukaryota; kingdom Metazoa; phylum Chordata; class Amphibia; order Anura; family Pelobatidae; genus Pelobates; species Pelobates fuscus. The sequence continues at coordinate 23,426,920 of NC_086329.1, read as the reverse complement.
TGAACAAAAACCCACCAATAAAAGAATTAAAAAAAAAAAAAGTTTTCAGCTAATGAATACAACTGTGAGAAACAGGAAACATGATGTAGGGGAACCAGGGGGAGCGAAAGATGTACTAATTGTTGCGGACTGTTTTGCTCAAAAGGGGATAAAAATAGTTTAGGCGATAATCCCCTTTTTCCTAGACCAGCAGCTACTGCAAGCACCAATCTCCCGAACTGCAAACTGTACGAATTCTGGAAACTTCCGAACTGGAAACACACGAACCCTGGAATCAGCCGAACAGGAAAAGCATACAATCCGCTTACACTCCTGGCAGTCAGCATACAATCCAATTCCCCCCAAAACGAGACGACACATCGGTTTGAGGGTCAAGCAGAATCTGTTTTACTGAGGGCTACCTGCCCAGTATTTATGCAGGTCTCCCACCTGGTGGACACTCCCATAAGGGACCAAATGGAAGACTGAAACAGCAGACAGACATGTATCACTTTCGTACACACAGCCACAATACATCCTGGTTTCCTCCTCTCTGTCCTGGAGATAATTAATGTAATTCAATTATCTCCCAGGACAAAGGCAAGACTCCATTATACACGTGGTGACACAGAAACAGTATATCACTTTAAAATACATAAAGACACATTTTATACATAAAACACATACATGTAACATATCCCCAGATAGCTCAGGTCTGGGTGCACATTATTAGGTGAATGGCACTCAGACCACCCGAATACAGTTTAACCCCTTAAGGACCAAACTTCTGGAATAAAAGGGAATCATGACATGTCACACACGTCATGTGTCCTTAAGGGGTTAAGTGCCATGGAGCTAAAGTCTTTAATTATACGAACAGGCTCCATGGCATGGCTATCTGGGTTAAAACATTCACATAAAACATAAAATACAGAATTTCCCTGCATTCACCAAATCCATACAAATTAGAACCAGGGGCTGGAGGTTCAGCGGTGCCTGCACGTAAAAGTGTCCGATTTTGGTGCATGAAAGCCGGGCAGAAAAGCGCTGGCTGCCGGGGGAGCTCCAGAACACCGCCACCTAGCAGCCGCTAAGTGTAACAGCGGCCACCCAGTAACAATCAATTAAGCTGCGGTTAACCGCAGCTTCAGGGAGGTAAATAGGAGGCACACTCCAGCTTCTGGGTGGCCCATTAACAACGCCGGCCGGCTTCCCACGGCTCTGGGAAGGTTGGTAAACGGCTGTTTGTTCGGTAGATGGAATCTACCGAACTGCTGTGCAGAAAGGGAGAAATAAATCCTTCTGCACAGCAAAATTAACCCTTTAGCTGCCGGTCCATAATCCAAAGGCAGCAGGCGAGCAACCAGGCTTCTCCAGTTCACAGTGGCGAAGTTGGTTTCGCCACACTAATGATCTAACGTAGCTATGTTCCCGGACTGGGAAAAACAGAATGGGTAAATTTTAAGTTGTGCACAAGGCTTAGTGGGGTCATTCGTAGATACTTTTTCTTTTGTTTACAAAGAATTATGGAAAATGTACGTAAGAACCCATTGCAGAGACCAACAAGTAATGGTTGCAAAAATGTATATCATAACATTATTCTGGGTGGTGATGTATATCATCTGTGGAAAGGTCATTAAGGTAGAAAAACCTTTTGTTAAATGCGAGTAGATTTAGCAAATTTTTTACAACTAATGCATAAAAATATAACTTACATGCCTCTGTAACTATAGATTTAATTCTATATTTTATGTTTGAGGTAGTATTCAATACAAAGAATGATTCATTGTACATATAGCATATAGAGCACAACACAAGATATTTCAGTTTTTGAAAAGTTATAAAAAGTACAAGATTATAAACGACGAAAAATGGTTAAGGTCAGAAAAACTAGAAAAAAATAACAGTCAGGAGCAACAAGACTAAAAGAAAACTCCACATAATAAGCACTACGAAGAGCTATGAGAGTTCTGCTGCACATGCGGCACCAGCACATTTTGGCTCAGCCTAGGCCAGACTCAGTCTGCGGGACAAAGAAATGTGGAAGACTCAGAGACCATTGCGAGACCGATTTTGCCATCAATCAGAGAACAAGGCAAGTCCCAGCAGCATTCAGTAGAAGAGAAAGACTGTGAAGACTGCATTTACCATCCTGCAGAAACACCCATCACTCTCAGGCCTTACTTCACAATCAACTCAGTGAAGACTGCATTTACCATCCTGCAGAAACACCCATCACTCTCAGGCCTTACTTCACAATCAACTCAGTGAAGACTGCATTTACCATCCTGCAGAAACACCCATCACTCTCAGGCCTTACTTCACAATCAACTCAGTGAAGACTGCATTTACCATCCTGCAGAAACACCCATCACTCTCAGGCCTTACTTCACAATCAACTCAGTGAAGACTGCATTTACCATCCTGCAGAAACACCCATCACTCTCAGGCCTTACTTCACAATCAACTCAGTGAAGACTGCATTTACCATCCTGCAGAAACACCCATCACTCTCAGGCCTTACTTCACAATCAACTCAGTGAAGACTGCATTTACCATCCTGCAGAAACACCCATCACTCTCAGGCCTTACTTCACAATCAACTCAGTGAAGACTGCATTTACCATCCTGCAGAAACACCCATCACTCTCAGGCCTTACTTCACAATCAACTCAGTGAAGACTGCATTTTTTCCTCCCCACTTCCCACCCACCCTCCCCTCCTCCCGCCCACCCAGGCTCCCCTTAAAGATATAGCATGCTCCCCCAAGCTGCTTGAGATTCTCACCCAATTACCTCTTCATTCCCCAAACATCTTACCAATAGCTTCTCTCTGTTAACTCTTTCAGCCATCACCTCCGAACTTCCCCTGCTACCTCTTGTCTCAAATCCCCATGGTTTCCTTTAGATTGTAAGCTCACGGGCCATCTAGCCAAGCACTTTGTATAAAAGAGCTCCAATGGCTAGATATCAGCTTACGGGCAGGGCTCTCTTACCCCTTGTTTTTGTATGTGTATATTGTACGTTTCTCAACTAATTGTACAGCGCTGCGGAATCTGTGTGCGCTTTATAAATAGCAATAATAAATAAATAATAAATAAGAGCCCCAAAGGAGTTTAGTTAAATTGTAGTGTAGGTTGACTCAGGTTTTGAAAAAAAAAAATGAAAAAAAAAAAACACAAAAGTTGGTGGTCTTCAGAGATAAACAGCAACTTCTCCTTAACAGTAGACAGTAAGTGCAATAAGTGTTTGGAAGTAAATTATAAATGTCCCTTGGAATATTGTAGGCTCCGTCAATATCTAAACCATTCCCCATCATGGCCGGCAATAAAGAGAACAGATATTAAAGAAAATGGGGTAATTCCCTTTTATCAATTGATTCAGAAATACCTTTGATATTAAAGTTAGTTCTACAGTTACGGTCAGCCAGGGAGTTAACTTGCAGAGTCAAGGCAGTGTGGCATTCTTGTAGTTTTGCCAAGATAGATTTAGTAGAAGAAAGGGTTTTATAAAAAGGTATATGCGGATTATGGGTACACTGTGTCCAACCAGTACATCCAACGTACTTCCTTCTGGTTGGACACAGTGTACCCATAATCCTCATAAACCTTTTATAAAACCCTTTCTTCTACTCAATTTATCTTGGCAAAACTACAAGAATACCACACTGCCGGAGGGGCGGGGCCTGGCCGCCGGCTGGATCAGACACGCTGTGCCTTGTTATACTCACATCAACCTGATACTGCAAGTATAACATCACCCAAGCGATGGCGAATCCAGGGATACCCGACGGGACCCCTAAAGGCACCAAAGTCACCCGATCGAGGCCTGAGGCCTACGGGCTTGAGCTCGGGTGAGACGGCCGCTCACCCAGTTCTCTGGCCGGCGGTCTGCCACCCCCCCCCACCCCCCCTCTGGGCCGGGGGGTCATCCCGGTCCCCACAGGCAACCACCACCGCACACAGCTACATCTTCACTCTGGCCGAGCGCTGTGAAACGGACGGTGCGCACCAAGATGGCCGACCAGCAGATGTACGGCATGGTCTGGCTGATACCTCGTACCAGAGAACTGCCGCTACTCCCTCGCCTAGCCAACCTGGTACCATCCGTGCTAACGACGGAAGGGAATGCAGTGGTAGAGGGATAGTGGGGGAAGGACAGGCCCTCCCTGGGCACTCTCCATCAGACAACGAGGCTGGCACACATAATGGGCCCACCTGGGCTGAAGACCAGAGCACCGACCGCTTATGCTGACTATCTGATGGCGCAAGCGGCGACCAACAGCGAGGACATACAGCAGCCCCCCATAGGGGAAGAACTCGGCCTCCCACGTGAGTTACCCGGGTCGCGGACCTGAGGTGCAGGCCTTCACACAAGCCCGGGGCTATAGGGGGGAACTGGCCGGACCTTGCCCCGCACAGCCGCATTTTCCCACACACCTAAACCAGAGATGTGACGGGCTGGGCTGGGACTTAACACCCCACAACGTACCTACACAAGACTCTATGACCCGTTAGTACAGCAGTACCACGCCTGCCTACATGTCTCACTTGAGGTACCAAGAAGACTCCCACCTATGAAAGCCACCACCTGCCGACCCCTAGCAAGCTGGGGCAGCCTGTAACACCCACCCTGGCAACGGGTCTCTGTCTATAGGACCTATGCAAGGACGGTATGTCTCTGCCAAAGCGAGGCATTGGCTGACCATGCCAAGAGCCCTCGAGCGAGGACCCGGCTTGTCAGCGCCACAAGCGGCGAACATCACTCGAAGTTCCTTTTTGCACAATCTATAGCCTTAGCATGTAAAGGTGTGCTGTGGTTCCCAACACTTACCCTGTATGCCAGTCTATATGCCGGGCATTTATGTTCTATGTAGCCAGCTTACTGTCATACTTAATGTTTAACCATGAGTCAAATGCTAATCACCATAGCTTATAACCTAAGCATGTAAATGTATACTGTGGTCCTTAATACTTGCCCTTTATGCCAGTTTGTATGCCGGCTATCTAGGATTTATGTAGCCAGCTTACTGTCATAAGCGACATTTAACCAAGAATCAAACGTTACTCATCATAGCCTGTAACTTAAGCATGTAGATGTATACTGTGGTTCTTAACACTTAACCAAATGTATAGTAACCTTCAGCGACTGTCATCACTCACGTAAGCAATTTATTAGGATAGCTGGAACTATAGCGTGTACCTAGCTTGTAAAGTTAATGTAACGTTTCCCAGGGGCCTACTGTGTGATACCCAGCGTGTACTTAAGCAGAATTGACACGAATATTCGCAGTCGAACCCTGCCCAGCATGTAACCTAACTTTAACACTAACTTAAGCAACCACACCGTTAGCGATGTTTAGCCTATTTAACGTGATTCACATAATCGTTGTTTTAGATTGCTTCTTAACATAACTTAACTCACTTCTTTTTGCCTTTGACTCTATTTGGGGTTAAGCCCCTTTATACCTCTGGTAACCTATTCGGAGTCTGTGGAGATAGCTAGCCTACTCTCACTCCCTCCCTCTCTTTATATAACTTGTTTAGTATACGCTTCTGTTCAAAGCCATATAAAAATACAAAATGAGGCATGTTTATCTCGGAAATGTAAATAGCATTGTTACAGCTGTATTAACCCTTATCTTTTATGGAATATTTTTGCATTTCCCTTTCTTTATTCTGTACCCTTCATATATGCCTTAATAAAATAAAGATTGACAAGAATACCACACTGCCTTGACTTTGGTGTCAATGGCACTAGTTCCTCTAAGTTTTTCTAAAAAGGTAGAGTTTACATTGAAAAGCCTGCAGGGACAGGCTATAGACACCAAAGCCACTACATTAAACTGCAATGGTACTGGTGACTATAGTGTTCCTTTAACCCCTTAAAGGACCACTCTAGGCACCCAGATCACTTCAGCTTAATGAGGTGGTCTGGGTGCCAGGTCCTTCTAGGGTTAACCCATTTTTTCATAAACATAGCAGTTTCAGAGAAACTGCTATGTTTATGAATGGGTTAAGCCTTCCCCCTATGTCCTCTAATGGCTGTCTCATTGACAGCCGCTAGAGGCGCTTGCGTGCTTCTCACTGTGATTTTCACAGTGAGAGCACGCCAGCGTCCATAGGAAAGCATTATGAATGCTTTCCTATGTGACCGGCTGAATGCGCGCGCAGCTCTTGCCGCGCGTGCGCATTCAGCCGACGGGGAGGAGAAGAGGCGGATCGGAGGAGGAGAGCAGGAGGAGAGCTCTCCGCCCAGCGCTGGAAAAAGGTAAGATTTAACCCCTTTCCAGAGCCGGGCGGGAGGGGGTCCCTGAGGGTGGGGGCACCCTCAGGGCACTCTAGTGCCAGGAAAACGAGTATGTTTTCCTGGCACTAGAGTGGTCCTTTAACCCCTTAAGGACCAAACTTCTGGAATAAAAGGGAATCATGACATGTCACACATGTCATGTGTCCTGAGGGGGTTAAGGACCAAACTTCTGGAATAAAAGGGAATAATGACATGTCACACATGTCATGTGTCCTTAAGGGGTTATGAATTGTAATGATATAATTAAAAAAAACAAAAAACAGGCAATTTGTCAAGTCCTGATCTTAATAAATCCATGTCTGTTGGCTTCCATACAGATCACAAAGCGTTAGGTTGTTCCATGGAGAATCCTACAACACAAGGTCTGGAATCTCCTGATGTCACGGGAGTTGTACCCCAACACTGAGAAAACAGGAAACCCACAAAAGGTGGATTTAAAAGACGTATTACTGAGCCTTGGCCGGACTTTATGTATTAAATTAGCGAGAATCAAAGTCAAGAACAAATCAAGGTCAGGGTTCCAGAATTATACAAGGTCAAGAGAAAGCCAGGTCAGGATACCTGAAATCACAAGTCAAATACGAAGCTGAGGTCAAACACAGGAAATCACAATGGAATCTCTAGGAGCACTAAACAAGGACCGAAAAAGAAATCACGATAGGACAATGAATGGAGGTTAAAACAAGCCTTTAAAAGTCTCAAAACAGTTCCCACTGGTCCATGTCATCTCTGCGACCCTAAACAGCATTGGGTCACCTATGACATGGTTCCTTTAAGGTCATGACGTCATAGCAACATTTTATTTATAGGGGCTGCAGTTCGTCCCAGCAGAGTGAGCCGTTGGCGGGACTGCAGATAAGCAATCTATTCTGGCCACATGGATCATTCGGGCCACGCTGCCCAAAGACTGAGGCACAGAATGCGGCCACACAAAATCCTTTCCCATTTATGCCAGGTTATGCAATCCCAGGACAGGTTCTAGTATGAATGCGACTGCACATAGATATATTGTTTGCCTGCGAAAGCGTGCATTCATCATGAAACACGTTAGGCGATTTTTTTTGTTTCAGTTATTTATATTTCTTGGCGATTTAGGCGGCATGCATTGTTTTAACTCGTTTTTAATGAGACTCTTTAATGTGCTGTAGTTTTTCCCTTATGTTTCTTTAGCGTTAATGATTTTAGCTAGCTCTCTTCTGCAGTATTGTGCTAGTAGAAAGTACAACTAAAATCTATTTTTATTTTAAGTGGATTTCTTTCACTATTAACAAATGGGTTGGAGTCGGTGTTTGTGTTAGAGGGATGGGAAAAATAATTACATATTACAAGAAACTCTTTGTAGGTGCAGAGTGAAATGGAACCTCCTGAAAACACAACCAGTACAAAGTGCATAGACTGGCTACTTGTGAATGAATCTGCAGGCGTGAAGTACTGCGTGGTAGTGGCGCCACTAATTGGCTAGAGCGGTCAGCTGGCGCTCTTAGCCAATCAGTAGCCCCCCCTTAATATAAAAAAAATAAAAATAAAAAATTAGAAACTATATACGTGATCTTGTGGACCTCAGTGTTCTACAGTTTTTCTACATATGAACTGCCAGGAGATGTTTGACCTTCTGTTAATAATTAACTTAATTATTACATTTTATTCATGTTCGGGCTTAGTTTGTTTGTTGGATAATATTTTACAATAAGGTATTATCTCGCATATTTAAAGGACCACTCTAGGCACCCAGACCACTTTACCTTAATGAGGTGGTCTGGGTGCCAGGTCCTTCTAGGGTTAACCCATTTTTTCATAAACATAGCAGTTTCAGAGAAACTGCTATGTTTATGAATGGGTTAAGCCTTCCCCCTATGTCCTCTAGTGGCTGTCTCATTGATTTTCACAGTGAGAGCACGCCAGCGTCCATAGGAAAGCATTATGAATGCTTTCCTATGTGACCGGCTTAATGCGCGCGCAGCTCTTGCCGCGCGTGCGCATTCAGCCGACGGGGAGGAGAAGAGGCGGATCGGAGGAGGAGAGCAGGAGGAGAGCTCTCCGCCCAGCGCTGGAAAAAGGTAAGATTTAACCCCTTTCCCGAGCCGGGCGGGAGGGGGTCCCTGAGGGTGGGGGCACCCTCAGGGCACTCTAGTGCCAGGAAAACGAGTATGTTTTCCTGGCACTAGAGTGGTCCTTTAATTTAGATTTGGCAACTGCATCTTTATTTACATATTGTGTATGATTGTTTCCCCCTTTTTAAAATTTTTTTTATTTAAGGGTAAAATAAAGGAAAGGATAAATAAAGAATAAGAAGAGGGTAAAGAGATATAAAGGAACTTAAAAGGACAATAATCACCAGAACCACTACAGCCTAATGTTGTGGTTTTGGTGTCTATAACCTGTCCCTGCAGGCTTTTTAATGTAAACACTGCAATTTCAGAGAAATCCTATGGCATTCAGCGTCTCCATGGAGGCAATGAACGTTCCCTATAGAGATGCACTGATTCAATACACCTTCCAATGTTTTCCTATGGGTCATCATCAAGATGTAGGGCAAACTGAGGCAAGACCGGTGCAGTGTGTGTGTCATAAGGTGAGGGAAATCACCTTTTCAATGAGCTCTCCCAGGGTCCAGGGACCTAAATATAGTTAGTTTAACACTAGAGTGTCAGGAAAACGTTTGTGTTCCTGAGACTATAGTGCTTCTTTAACAGCAACACATACATATCAAGTGTGACCCAAGTGACAAAGTCACCATTGTGCAGAAGGTGACAGAGTCGCTCTAAAACGTGATACGTAAACTGCATTACATTCAATAAGGTTGGAAGCTCTGCAGTAAATCTTCTGTCTAACTCACCCTCATAGAATTAGCCCGAAGTGTGACTTAGAATAACACCGGCAACTGATCCTCACTTTTTGAAGCACAAACCAATGCACGTTTCATCCGTCCCACATGACAGAGTCAGAGAGTGCTGTCCACTATAATAACTTATCAATCAAATGATTGTTCTTGCTGTCTTTGTAATAACTCGTTGAGCTGTCAAATTTACAGATTGTAAAAACAATCCTTCTCCTTTGGGAAGTTTTATACTTTTTTTTTTTTTTTGCTTTAACATATACAGTTCTACTGGCTGTTTCTAAGTATAGATCATCTCATTTTTGTTGTTCTTAATATTAATACATTTTCTCTCTTTTTTCAATCCCATTATTTTTTTTGTCAATTCTATTTACTTCTTGTTGTAAAAAGTGAGCAACTTTTATTTTGCATGGTTCTGAATTTCTTTCTTACTACATCATGTAGTAAATACCTCAAGTAGATTACCCAAGATTTACATCCAATAGCAAACTCTTGGAGCATTACAAGAAACACCTCAAGTTCCAGGCATATGAATCTTAGAACTTTTAACTCCGCATCCAGCAATGTCGCCAGCTCTACATCGGTAATGTTGCGGGTTACACCTTCAGCATCCTCCTCCACGTCAAGTATGTTGCAAGTCACGTCTCCAACAGCACTCTGACATAGCTATGACATGAGACTGTCATTGCAGTGTCAATGAGAATCATTGTGAAAAGAAGACGTGATAGCCACATGGAATGATGATATTGCTTCATTCCTGCATCAATAAGTATAATGCCAGAACTATGTCACTAATGTATTTTTTTTTTTTTTAGTTTTGGATTACGGGTATAAAGTGACGCTATACCTCAGTGCTCAGTTGTTCTACAGTTACACTGATCAGCTACAATATTAAAACCCCTGACAGGTGAAGTGAATAACACTGATTATATCATAACAATAGCACTTGTCAAGGGGTAGGATATATTAGGCAGCAAGTGAACAGTCAGGACAAATGGGCAAGCGATAAGATCTGAGTGACTTTGACAAGGGTCAAATAGTAATGGCTACACGACTGGGTCAAAGCATCTCCAAAACGGCAAGTCTTGTGGGGTGTTGCCAGTATTCAGTGTGAAGTGGAGGAGGAGGTAACTGCACAATATTAGGTAGGTGGTTTTAATGTTGGGGCTGATCAATGTATATTGTGTGTAGCTGTTATTACTGTGTTCCCCTATGTGATCCCTGCATTGACTGTACCAACTTTGATCCTGTGCCGCTCTATCCTGTTTGCCTGTCTTTTATCCACATTTATGGTCTGCTCCTTCAGATACTATGTTGTTGGCCTTAGAACCTACATCTACTATTAGAGAAGCCTGTTCATATTTCTAGCTTTTCTGACTACTGGTTATCTGTGCATGTAGGGTAGAGTACATGCCTAATTGCATAGTATTCTACTCTGCTATAATTTACCCGGCCGGGGAGGAGGGGACAGTGGATGCATCAAGGGAGCTCAGTGTTCCTGCTCCTCACTGCTCCCTCGCCGTCTGTATTGATGCCGGGCGCCGGGATATGATGTCATATGTCGGTGCCCGGCATCACTAAACTGCGCGCGAGGGAGCAGTGAGGAGCAGGAAGGAGATCTCCAGACAGAAGATCCCCACTGGACCCCAGGAATAATTACAATAATGTGAATGTGCGCAAGAATGTGTGTGTGTGTCAGTTTGTGTGTGTCTGTCTGTGTGTCAGTGAGTGTGTGTGTGTCGGTCAGTGTTGCATGGAGGCACGCAACACCACGTCACATTCCAACGTGCTCCATCTTCACAGGGTGTCAAGAAGTAGCGGGAGGATCCGCTTTGGCACAGGGTGTGGAATATACCAGAGGCGGGGCTCTGGAGTCGCATACTGGCAGCGGCGTGTGAGTGGAGTCTGCTTGTTGGCTAGAGGGGCGTGCTTGGATTTAGTAGAGGGGGCCGGTCCTTTTTTTTTTCTTTAAATATAAGTTTTGGTGTTTTTTGCGGCCCACATAAACTGAAACCTGGTTTATTTGACCCTTGCTAGACTTTGAGTGTGACATGCTTGATATACACTGATCAGCCACAACATTAAACCACCTGCCTAATATTATGTAGGTTCTCCTCTTGCTGCCAAAACAGCTCTGATGAGTCAAGGCATTGACTCCACGACACCTCTGAATGTGTCATGTGGTATGTGGCACCTCCAAGACATTAGAAGCAGATCCTTTAAGTCATGCAAGTTCATCTAAAGTTCCAGCACATCCCACAGATGTTCGGATTGAGATCTCTTGAATTTGGATACCAAGGTAACACCTTTGAACTCTGTCATGTTCCTCAAAACATTCCTGAAATATATATATATTGTAATTTTTTCTTTTATTGAGGCAAATAAGTATACGGTACAGAAAGAAAAAAGGGAGTTATTGTGTACAAAGAAAACGCAATGTCATCACATAACTAATCATAAATCTCCCAGTTTTGTCGGCTTCTTTTATATTATTTGAGAGTGGCAGAGTAAAGGTTTCAACGGTAAAGGAAAAACACGTGAGGGGTATCGACCTCGGTATGTCTTTAAACCGGCTTGATGTTCTTTTCTCCGGAATTATGTTCCCTGGGCTAAGAGGGGAAGGTAATGGGGTGTAAAAAGTTTAAAGGTATGAAGACGCCTTGTGCCTGGTATAAAGCCTGCGGCCTGTGTTACCTTTTGCATTTAGCTTCTTTGCAATATTGGGTGGGCAATCTAGATTGTTTGGTCTGCCTATTGGATGTAAGTGTAATATCACGTACTCTGGTAACAGGGTGTTGATAAGCTGGGACGTGCCTCTGTTTAGATGAGCGTGGTTGTCACCCGCTTGTCACCTATGCTTTGTTAAGGGTTTGCCATTAATACCCGTTTGGGTGTTACAGACGTTATGGTGAATATGCCGTGGGTCCGATCTTAAGAACAGAAGGGAGTAGTACTGCTCATTTACCCCTGGATATTGGGGGGGGAAGGAGGGGAGGGGAGATGGACACGTGCGGAGTCATCTAGCCATCACTTTTTGGCCCTCGTCAAAGTCACTCACACTATGTTTTCCCACAACCATTTTTCTTGCTTCCAACACATGAAATTCAGTAACGGGCTGTTCATTTGCTGCCTAACATATACCGAAACCCTTGACAGGTGCCATTATAACAATATAACCAATGTTATTCACTTCCCCTGTCAGTGGTTTTAATGGTGTAGCTGATCAGTATAGGTCTGACATCTGTAGCCAGGTGTGCGTCATTCCTTTGTGCCCAGGATGTATGTGTGTGTGGATGCTGGAATAAAAACAGGGTAGGTTTGCATCCCCAAGTTAACGCCAGTACATATTATGATAAAAGGACACAGGTGGGTGTCCTGAGCCAAAATTGATACCAGAATGACATATGTGTTGAAGTCACAATTAATGTGAACATAAGAGAGGTGCTGTTAAAGGAACAAAGAGGCACAAGTATCATTACAAAATATATAAATAATAGAGAGCCAAATTTGATTCAAAGGCATATTAATCTTAGATTTACAGTAAGCATTTGTTAACATATCTGTATATAGCAAAAAAAGTTGAGCACAATTATGATGCAAAAACCAAAGTACGTCTTATCTAATTTGCTCATTAGGAATCAGTATAGTCTAAAAAAAAATATTTAAAAACACATTTGTTTTTGTTTTTTTTACATAGGTTTAACCCCTTAAGGACCAAACTTCTGGAATAAAAGGGAATCATGACATGTCACACATGTCATGTGTCCTTAAGGGATAAAAAAACTGCCATCCTTTCAGTAAGGGAAATGCATGAGTTGCACACATATTTTATACTGAAATTTCTAATGTTTCTTAATATTCACACACATTTGTTATTGTTGCTTATATGTTCTCTAAAAGCAAGAAATATATTTAATAAAAGTCAGAAAAACTGAAATATTAGCATTTTTTGGAGACAAATATATTCTAATTTTATACAATACTATGATTAAAACTTTATAGCGGTTTAATTGTTTTTTTCAATAAATGTCATATCCGGAGCAGATAGTCTATGTTAGCTAATATTTGCATTAGCGAGTAATGAGGGATTTGATTGGAATAAATATAGTAAGATCATGTTTTGTATTAATGTGGTCTCCTCTAGTTTATGATGGTAAACATTATGCTCACATTACTTAATTAATTTAAAATGTGTAATTTTAGCTTGTTCCAGTAGGATCATAGGGTAGAAATCATGTAAGGAATTAAAGAGATCTCACAGCACAATACATACAAGTCACTTCATACAAGTCACTGTTACCGTGGCAATGGGAATATTCTGAAAATTGTGATTGTTACTTACGTGCATTTTGAATATTCAAAACAATTTTACTTTCTGTGTTTGCAAATAAATAAATATATAAAATTAAAATAACTGATCTGGCTTACTTTTTTCCCCAAATCGAAAGTGCCGCAAATGCTTTCTATCTCAGCTCAGGAACACAGACTTTTTAGATTAATGCATATTTTGACATGGTAATTAAAACAAGGCAAAGCTACCAGACTCCTTATGATTTCATAAACTTCCACAGCCACCCTAGCCTATCACTGGTATTAGAAGTGGGAGCCTTGACAAACCCTGGGTATGGCACCTGGAAAATTATACCCAACACCAAGAATGCACGGCAGCTGCATTAGGCTGTGTTTGCCCCACACAATGAGTGCAGATTGTTGATAGTTGGGTCATGTTGGTGTTCTGACACTATTCTGTGACACAGAAGATACCGCTTGGCAAAATACTAAAAAACAGCACTAGAGTTTACAGTGCCTGAAGACCACTGATGCTAAATCCCGCATCAATGTTAGAGAGAACACTGTAACCATTTCATCTAATTGAATTGGTTATAGTGCGTGAAATCCTCTGGCGCTGTCTTTCCATTCAGTGGTAAACCTATTCCAATCAGTTTAACACAGAATATAGGATCCCTGGCTACCCACAGCCCAGCACCCACTGGAAGAATGGCCGAGCGTCAGGTGACAGCTCTCAGCCTATTACTGCCCTAATCTCTGCTATAAATGGATGTGACATTAGGTGGAGAATAACTCCATCTCTGCCATATCGTACTTGGGGGCCGAGCTGCAGATTGATGGTGGTTGAGCACTTCTGCTGAAGGGTGAGTAAACTATTTAACATTGATGTGGGACCAAGCACAAGTGGACTCCAGGCACCATAACCACTTCCATCTGCTGAACTACTTATGGCACCAATACAACGCAACAGACCTGAAGACACCTCTGGAGGAACAATTCAGAATAGCTCCCACAGTGTATGTCTACACATGAATATATGATTTAACAGCGCGACCGGGCCCCCTTTGATGATGTCATAGTTGGGAGGACGTGACTGCCCCGGTCACTTCCTCTCAGCAATCACTGTGGCACAAGGAGGAAGGAGAGGAGGGAGTCAGAGTGGGAACTCTGACTCCCATCAGCCTGAGCCACTGGACCCCAGGGAAAGTCACCTTCCTGCACCTAAAAGTTAGGGAACAGGATGGTGACGAAAACATTTTGCATGTGTTTGTATTAGGGATGCACCAAGATGATAATTCTGGGCCGAAACCGAAATTCAGGATGCCCTTGGCCGAAAACTAAACTCGAAAATGACTTTTTTCCCCAAATGATTTTAATACTTTTTATTAATATTAGACTTTTTAATTTATCTAATATGAAAAACGTCCCTTCTCCCTTCTCTTTTAGTGGTCCCCCCTACGCCAGCATTCCTTATTCTTTCCCTGTACCTTACCCCCGCCCCCTTAATGTCCCTCTTCCCTATTTTTAGTGTTCTTTCCTCCCTCCTCCCCTGTCCAATAGTGTTCTTTCCCCCCTCCCCTGTCCAATAGTGTTCTTTCCCCCCTCCCCTGTCCAATAGTGTTTTTCCCCCCTCCCCTGTCCAATAGTGTTTTTCCCCCCCTCCCCTGTCCAATAGTGTTTTTCCCCCCCTCCCCTGTCCAATAGTGTTTTTCCCCCCCTCCCCTGTCCAATAGTGTTTTTCCCCCCCTCCCCTGTCCAATAGTGTTTTTCCCCCCCTCCCCTGTCCAATAGTGTTTTTCCCCCCCTCCCCTGTCCAATAGTGTTTTTCCCCCCTCCCCTGTCCAATAGTGTTTTTCCCCCCTCCCCTGTCCAATAGTGTTTTTTTCCCCCTCCCCTGTCCCATAGTGTTTTTTCCCCCCTCCCCTGTCCCATAGTGTTTTTTCCCCCCTCCCCTGTCCCATAGTGTTTTTCCCCCCTCCCGTCCCATAGTGTTCTTTCCCCCCCTCCCGTCCCATAGTGTTCTTTCCCCCCCTCCCGTCCCATAGTGTTCTTTCCCCCCCTCCCGTCCCATAGTGTTCTTTCCCCCCCTCCCGTCCCATAGTGTTCTTTCCCCCCCCTCCCCTGTCCCATAGTGTTCTTTCCCCCCCTCCCCTGTCCCATAGTGTTCTTTCCCCCCCCTCCCCTGTCCCATAGTGTTCTTTCCCCCCTCCCCTGTCCCATAGTGTTCTTTCCCCCCTCCCCTGTCCCATAGTGTTCTTTCCCCCCTCCCCTGTCCCATAGTGTTCTTTCCCCCCTCCCCTGTCCCATAGTGTTCTTTCCCCCCCTCCCGTCCCATAGTGTTCTTTCCCCCCCTCCCGTCCCATAGTGTTCTTTCCCCCCCCTCCCCTGTCCCATAGTGTTCTTTCCCCCCCTCCCCTGTCCCATAGTGTTCTTTCCCCCCCTCCCCTGTCCCATAGTGTTCTTTCCCCCCTCCCCTGTCCCATAGTGTTCTTTCCCCCCTCCCCTGTCCCATAGTGTTCTTTCCCCCCTCCCCTGTCCCATAGTGTTTTTTCCCCCCTCCCCTGTCCCATAGTGTTTTTCCCCCCTCCCGTCCCATAGTGTTCTTTCCCCCCCTCCCGTCCCATAGTGTTCTTTCCCCCCCTCCCGTCCCATAGTGTTCTTTCCCCCCCCTCCCCTGTCCCATAGTGTTCTTTCCCCCCCTCCCCTGTCCCATAGTGTTCTTTCCCCCCCCTCCCCTGTCCCATAGTGTTCTTTGCCCCCTCCCCTGTCCCATAGTGTTCTTTCCCCCCTCCCCTGTCCCATAGTGTTCTTTCCCCCCTCCCCTGTCCCATAGTGTTCTTTCCCCCCTCCCCTGTCCCATAGTGTTCTTTCCCCCCTCCCCTGTCCCATAGTGTTCTTTCCCCCCTCCCCTGTCCCATAGTGTTCTTTCCCCCCTCCCCTGTCCCATAGTGTTCTTTCCCCCCTCCCCTGTCCCATAGTGTTCTTTCCCCCCTCCCCTGTCCCATAGTGTTCTTTCCCCCCTCCCCTGTCCCATAGTGTTCTTTCCCCCCCTCCCCTGTCCCATAGTGTTCTTTCCCCCCCTCCCCTGTCCCATAGTGTTCTTTCCCCCCCCCTCCCCTGTCCCATAGTGTTCTTTCCCCCCCCTCCCCTGTCCCATAGTGTTCTTTCCCCCCCCCTCCCCTGTCCCATAGTGTTCTTTCCCCCCCCTCCCCTGTCCCATAGTGTTCTTTCCCCCCTCCCCTGTCCCATAGTGTTCTTTCGCCCCCTCCCCTGTCCCATAGTGTTCTTTCCCCCCTCCCCTGTCCCATAGTGTTCTTTCGCCCCCTCCCGTCCCATAGTGTTCTTTCGCCCCCTCCCCTGTCCCATAGTGCTCTTTCCCCCCCTCCCGTCCCATAGTGCTCTTTCCCCCCCTCCCCTGTCCCATAGTGCTCTTTCCCCCCTCCCCTGTCCCATAGTGTTCTCTCCTCCCCCCTCCCTGTCTTTGCAGCATTGCTGGACCTATTGAGAAGAGAGGAAAGTATATCATTTGCTCCACCTATTGTGTTTGCCCTTCCAACACTAACCTGAATCCAGCGCCGATGTCCCTCGGCGCTGGGTCAGGTTTCGCCCACGCATTAGACCTCCCTATAGGAAAGCATTATTCAATGCTTCGCTGTGGGGATTCTGGCGACGCTGGAGGATCTCATGCAGAGCGTGTGGATGTCCAGCGTCGTTTAAGTGAACAAAAAGTAGTTTAAGAACCCGGAAGTCCCTCTAGTGGCTGTCTGATAGAGGAGGACTTAACCCTGCAGATATAAAAACCGCAATAATTACACTTGCATGGTTAAGGGTGATGGGATTTGGCACCCAGACCATTCCAATGGGCAGAAGTGGTCTGGGTGCCTGGAGTGTCCCTTTAATGTGCGCGCATGCAAATTAGTTCCTCCCTTGTGATGAAGTTGGAGGTGGAGGAAACGGAGCCAGCACAAAGGGACTTTGGAGCTGGATTTGGGTAAGTGTTTAAAGCACAAAAAACAAACAACCATACAAACACAGGTAATAATTGTAAATATACCTAGATGTTCCAACTAACTTGTGTCGGTGCCTGTAGTGGTCATTTAATAAGACATGTAATGACCTCACTTTTTTGAACTGATATCTTTTCTGAATGATAAAGCCAGGTCACTAACTTCTGCATTGAGCTCTAGTCATAAAATAATGCATGTATAAGAAAATCACAAGTATAACAGTAACTGTTAAACAATTTACAAACCTAGTATAGCCATTTTGTATGCTGAAGCCATATTTAGGGACACTATAGTCACCTAAATAACTTTAGCTTAATGAAGCAGTTTTGGCATATAGATCATGCTCCTGCAGCCTCAATGCTCAATTCTCTGCCATTTAGGAGTTAAATCACTTTGTTTATACAGCTCTAGTCACACCTCCCTGCATGTGGCTTACACAGCCTTCCTTAACACTTTCTGTACAAAGTAATCTAATGTTTACACTTCCTTTATTGCAAATTATGTTTAATTTAGAATTTCCTAGGTCCTGCTCTGCTAATAGCTTGCTAGACCCTGCAGGAGCCTCGTGTATGATTAAAGTTCAATTTATGGAGCGGGCGATAAAAGGAGGAGCCTATAGACATATTGAGATAATGGGCAAACCTGCGTACTCTCTACGAGTGAAGATATTTCTGCAGCAGCACGGGTAACATCTGCCAGTTAGGTTGACATGGCCCAGGTTATGTGCCTCCAAGGGAGGCGTCCAGCTTGGGCCCAACTTGCTATTGCAAGACAGCCGGTACAGGATGAACTGTCATAATGGGGTGACAGGTTACTTGAGGGTGTACATAGTAAATAGTAGGGATTTGCCCTGAAGTGATGGAGCCCATTCCCAGATTGAGTGTAGTAGGCATGTCTAGGGGAGTAAAGTAAGTTAATATCTGATTGAAAATGAAACCATTTTTTTTTTTTCAATTCAGGTTGTGTCAGTCACAGCCAGGGACATTTGGCTAGTGCTGCATAAACAGAAACAAGATTGATTTTACTCCTAAATGGCAGAGAATTGAGCAGTGAGACTGCAGAGCCATGATGTATACACTAAAACTGCTTCATTAAGCTAAAGTTGTTTTGGTGACTGTAGTGTCCATTTAAAGTTAGCCACCTCAAATGCATAAACTGACAATATGTTCTTAAGTTTAAATATTAAATCTGCTTAGTCACATCTAGCCAAGTAACATACCGGCATATAGCCTTAGATAAACGTGTTATTTTTCTTTTATGTTGAACCCATCTGCCACTACATTCAAATATAGTGCCATGTAAGGTAAAAGTGTATTTTAGCATATTTTAGTATTTACCTTTTCGTTCATGTGTATTATAGCGCATTTTATTTTTTATGTGGGAAAAGCATGCTCTGCTTATACTAAAAACAATAAAAGATATAAATATTATCAACATATCTCACGTTGCTCATTCATAACCACAATAATTCATGATGAGTAACCTCTGCTAAAAATCGGTCAGTGCTGGCTAACATCGGAGTTATGAAAAAGAACCACAAAAAGGGGGGAACAAATATTAGGCATTACTAACGCTCAAGCAACCTATTATACTACCCAACTCTCACAACACTCAGCCAGCCAACAGTATTCATTGTCACTGGCTGACTGAGCATGATGACAGAAGTGGAAGACTGCTCTCAGGGTCCCAGAAGCAGGCTGTCCATGGTGATCAATGACAGAGATATGGGGGTGGGAGTGGTGCCATGCTGTGTATGAGGGGGGGGGGGTTCACTTACATTCAGCCTTGCTGAGGTGCAGGGAGTGGTCGGAGACTGGCACACAGGTGGCCTCCCCAGGGGTAAGACTTGTCCTCCAGCATTGAAACGGCACTCTCCCTCCTGGGATAAGCAGTGGGCTGCGAGTCCGAATCCTGTGAGCCAATAGCAGAGAAAAAAAAGGCAGAGAGCCGAGGGGACACACTGGGCCCGGAGGGACACATAAGACTGACCATTTTTATAAACTCACTAAAAGCAAATAAAATACGCCGTTTGCTTTTAGTAAAATTGAAAAATAATATACGCTAAAGTACACTTTTACCGCCATATAATATCGAGACTTAAGTTTAAATCGTAAACACAGTACTAGATACAGCAGTGTGCTTATAGTGCTGTGTAATAAGTTTGTAGTGATACAATTATAAACATATAAGAGTATTAAGAGTTGATTTAGTAATCAGCATTTATGAGGTTAAACATTATAAAAATTGGCAAAATCAACATATGGTATACGTCAGAAGCCTGGAGGTTGAGCGATAATGTACTAACCAATGAATTCTTAGCATTATTTTGATTCTGTGCAACACATAAAGATCCAATGAAGCTGATCACTTTGTAAACCCTGTGGTTTTATCAATTACAAATTATCAGACTGCACCAAAAACTTTGTGTCGCTAAGAGTCTGTCCATATATTGTTCGATTGCTCAATAGAAGGTTGGCAAACCGAAGAAGATAACCGGTCAGTTAAAGAGCCCTGAACACTAATAAAAGCCAAAATAAAACAAAATACTATGGTGAATTCTAGGACTGAAGGAATATAATAAATATTACAAACACCCCCAATTGTCTGGAGTTTCTATTTAAAATAAGCACATGAAAAGAATAAGTAGAGACCCATTTCAATATGATAACAATGTGCTATTTTTCTAACATACATCAACAATGCAAGATCCCTATTAGTTACAATACAAAACAGATTACTGCTTAGTGTCCACAATACACGTCCCCAGAATTATTCACTAAAATGGGAATTGTTAGGAATTAAAAATGAATTAAAACTTTTTGGTAAAAATAACAAAACAAAAAGAAAAAAATGAGAAAAACAGCCGATGTAGAGAATTTCTCCAGTTTGTCTAGTTTGGTCTAAATTTGCATTAAAAGTCACACCCGCCATATAGTACAAAGTGTACCGTAATTAAAAGAAACATATTTTGTAAAGGAAGCAATCTGAGGTATCTAAAAATCATTGTCAGATTAGGAAGGCGACGGCAAATTTACACCAAAATTTAGGTTTTTCCTATATTATAAAGATATTTTTGCTTAGCTTTTGTACAACACAGATAGGGTTATTCACTAAACACCAGATTTTAACAAATTAAATCCAAATGTTAAAATTAAAGCAAAAGTATCTAATTTGGAATAAATCTCCAATTCTGCTACAGTCATAGCTTACTCTTTAAATTTAATTCACTAAAGTTTAGTAAATAGCTTTGAAGGGTTTATTTACTAAAATGCCAAACGGTAATGAATTGAAACCAGAACTGCAAATTACAGGCTTAAGTTTTAAATAAAACTTTTTTCTAATATGGTTTGGTGTTTAGAGAATAAACCACACAGACCGATACAATAATAATGGAGAAACTCCCTTGAGCTTGGTATACCACCAAGTAGGTATGTATTTAGATGCAAGTCTATGGGACTAATTTATTTTCATTTTAACGTTTCTGACACTTTTTGTTCTCCACATGGCTTTGTTGTCCATGCTTTGTCAATCTATAGCTATAAAGGAGCCAAGGACGGATACTTCACTTTAAATAACATTTTACCTAACTGCTCCTAGCTGTCTTTCCCCTCACCTCAGGTTAACAAATCTAAAAATACAAATATGACGTATTAAATTCTGTGCTCACTCACTGTTTCTGCTGACCAGGTCTCCTTGTGGCAAGGCCAACAAGCCGCTTGTGGGTGATTCATGACTGAGAAGCACGTCACATTTCCACTGTGACATCATGGCTGGGAAGAGAGTCCCATTTCAGCCCTCTGACATCATGGCTGGGAGGCACGTCACCTTCTCCTGTGACATCATGGCTCGGAAGAGAGTCACATTTCAGCCCTCTGACATCATGGCTGGTAGGCAGGTCACCTTCTCCTAGGACATCATGGCTGGGAATAGAGTCACATTTCCCCCCCTGTGACATCATGGCTGGGAGGCATGTCACCTTCTCCTGTGACATCATGGCTGGGAATAGAGTCACATTTCCCCCCTCTGACATCATGGCTGGGAGGCATGTCACCTTCTCCTGTGACATCATGGCTGGGAAGAGAGTCCCATTTCCCCCCTCTGACATCATGGCTGGGCTTCCCGCGCGCCTCACATTTCTCCTGTGACGTCATGGCTGGGAGGCACGTCACATTTCTCCTCTGAAATCATGGCTGGGACACTCGTTACATTCCCCCCCTGTGATATCAATAATGTAAACACTGACCCCCTCCTCCTCCAGGATGACGTCACGACTTGTTCACGCGGACATGCCGTGATGTGCAGCTAAGTGTAAACAGCTTCCTTCCTTTGAAATAAGTCGTCGCTTTCCTCACCGACCGCTAGGGGTCTCTAGTGATTCTACACCTCACCTTCTCCGCTCTCACTATGCCTATTCACCCCACCTCTGAGGATCTCTATGACCTTGGAGGACCAACAGCTGATCAGGTAAGGGGCCAGAGTGAGAGCGAGGGGGCTGCTGGGAGGACGAGGCCTTGTTTACCACCTTCAGCCAAATCTAGATTTTATAAAGAAAACAATATGCCACAGAAAGGCCCTTTATAAAGCTCTCATGGGGACTAACAGGTATAATCAGCCAGCCACCTGTACTATGAAATATCCCATGGGAATTGTACACAGGTAAGCTGTGACTGATGCTAATAATCCTAATACCTTCTATTATTATTATATTATATTATTATCCTAATACCTTCTATTATTATTATATTATTATTATCCTAATACCTTCTATTATTATTATATTATTATTATCCTAATACCTTCTATTATTATTATTATTATTATTATTATTATTATTATTATTATTATTATTATCCTAATACCTTCTATTATTATCCTAATACCTTCTATTATTATTATATTATCATTATCCTAATACCTTCTATTATTATTATTATCCTAATACCTTCTATTATTATCCTAATACCTTCTATTATTATTATATTATCATTATCCTAATACCTTCTATTATTATTATTATCCTAATATTATTATTATTATTATCCTAATATCTTCTATTATTATTATTATTATTATTATTATTATTATTATTATTATTATTATTATCCTAATACCTTCTATTATTATTATTATTATTATCCTAATACCTTCTATTATTATCCTAATACCTTCTATTATTATATTATCATTATCCTAATACCTTCTATTATTATTATTATTATCCTAATATTATTATTATTATTATTATTATTATTATTATTTCTATACAGGAATACATCCAGTGTTGTCAAGCATTTGTCAGATGTATATTTTGCCATAAAGTATGATTTGATGGTCAGTGGGCAGACATTGCCATGGTTTGGGAGCAGTAATTGCTGTATTTCTCACAGCTTTTTACTCACACATTGGTTTTATGTGCTGCTTTTTCAGACAATAAAACTTTGTTTATAACCAGTACTGACACATTTAAGTGCTGTGCAATGTCTATAACTGATACTGAAACACTTTAAAGGTTTCAGGCATTTAGAAGTAATATTGAAACATTTTACTTATAACAAGTGATAGATTTGCTTACGCACCGGGGGTTTGTTCACTAAACGCGGACAAGGTTATTCAGTAGCGTGCGAATTGTTGAGAATTTTACAGGGTTTATTCACTCAATGCTGTATTGCAGTGCATTCGCATTCCCTAGTTGGAAAATTAGACTGTCTATAGTAAATGTGTAGAATTTGGCTACTAGTTTGGGCTATGCTACAGAAACCTGTTGTTCAATTTTAATTTTCACATACAAAAATTAAATTTGTGGAGCAAAATGCAGTATGAATGTTAGAACAGAACCAATCCAGTGCACATAACTGTTGCCCGTGCCTGGAGTGTTACTGTAAAGCCAGAATAGTAATTGACATAAAAAAGATATCCAGTTCCGTTATTTGCAATTCCCTGGTAAATTTCTAACTGTGCTTTGGTGAATAACCCTGATAGTATTTCAGAGACTCATAAGGTTAACCCAGTTTGCTATGTTCCATCAGAAATGAAACCCTTCACTAGGCTTGCTAGATCAGTCAAATATTCACATATACATGGTTGGTCAGCAGTGTTCATTTTGGCGGCAAATTTCAATTTAGTTTTAGTCATAGTCTTTTGACTGAAAAGCCGTTTTAGTCGTATTTTAGTCATCTGAATTTTATTAGTCAGCTAAATCTACAGTAGTTTTTAGCTGACACAACTAAAATCTAATGGGTTTAGTTAAAGCCTCTGTCTCTTCTGCCGCTTTTCCCAGCCCCTCTGTGTCTTTGTTTTCCCCTAATAGGTCCCCTCCTTTGCACCCCCCTCCCCCGCAGGGCTAAAGGGGTTAAAACCTTTTCAGTCACTAACCTGAAGCCAGCTCCGATGTCACTTGGCACTGGGTCAGGCTCCGCCTCACCAACCTCAACCGGCGGGGGAGACGTAATTAGACCTCGCCACAGAAAAGCATTATTCAATGATTTCCTATGGGGACAATCTGACGATGGAGGTCCTCATGCAGAACATGAGGACGTCCAGCGTCAGATAACGGACCAAAAGTCCATTTGGATTCCTGAATCGCCCCCAGTGACTGTCTGGTATACCGCCACTGAGGGCAGACTTAGAGCTTCAATGTAAACATTGCAGTTCTCTGGAACTGCAATGTTTAACCCATTAAGGACACATGACATGTGTGACATGTCATGATTCCCTTTTATTCCAGAAGTTTGGTCCTTAAGGGGTTAACATTGCAGCACAAGGTGCAAAAGGGACATAGCACCCAGACCACTTCAATGAGCTGAAGTGGTCTGGGTGCCTACAGTGTCCCTTTAAATCCCTTTGTTTATGAACCCTAGTCACACCTCCCTGCATGTGACTTGCACAGCCTTCCATAAACACTTCCTGTAAAGAGAGCCCTATTTAGGCTTTCTTTATTGCAAGTTCTGTTTAATTAAGATTTTCTTATCCCCTGCTATGTTAATAGCTTGCTAGACCCTGCAAGAGCCTCCTGTATGTGATTAAAGTTCAATTTAGAGATTGAGATACAATTATTTAAGGTAAATTACATCTGTTTGAAAGTGAAACCAGTTTTTTTTTTTTTTTCCATGCAGGCTCTGTCAATCATAGCCAAGGGAGGTGTGGCTAGGGCTGCTTAAACAGAAACAAAGTGATTTAACCCCTTCACGACGGGTGACGGACGAGGTCCGTCATCCTGGGGATGCCCTTAACGACGGGTGACGGACCTCGTCCGTCACGCGGTAAAATTAACCCCAGATCGCCGCAATTGCGGCGATCGTGGGGTTAATGGTGCTCCGGTCTGCCTCTGCATTAGAGGCAGACCGGGAGCACCGGATCGGGCTGTCAGAGTACATGTGCCCGCTCTGACAGCATGCCAGAGCGGGCACATGTGCTCTCTATACTCACCTCCGCCTCCCTGCACTTCCGGGTTCAGTGTGAAGTGCAGGGAGACGGATCTTCAGTGATCCTGCCCCCTGCTGTTAAAAAAAAAAGTTAAATTAAAATCCCACCCCCCCTTTACCCATATTAATAAAAAATTAACCCCTTCCCTGCCAATTGATCACTGACTACAGTGATCAATTGGCAGGGATTACATTTTAATATGATCTGATTTTTTTTTTAACCCCTGAGGGTTAATTCTTTTTTTTTTAACCCTCAGGGGTTAAATTTATTTTATTAATTAATTTAAATATTTTAAAATTATAAATTTAGCTAGCTGGGGAGGGTGGAAGTTAGTGGGGAATTGGGGGATTTAGTGTTAGGCTAACTAGGGGTTAACGTTAAATAAAGTTTTAAAATAAGCTTTAAAAAGTTAAAAAATTAAGTAAAAAAAAAGTTTTAATAACGTTTAAGTAAAAAATAAAAAAAAAATAAACCCTTTACCCAGTCCAAATAAAAATTAACCCCTTGCCTGCCAGTCTATCACTGCCTACAGTGATCAAAATACAGATCACAGTATTATACTGTGATCTAATTTTTTTTTAACCCCTGACGATTAACTTTTATTTATTTTTTAACCCTCAGGGGGTAAATTAATTTAATTAACTAATTTAAATATTGTATAATTCAATATTTTGCTAGCTGGGGTGGGTGGGAGTTATGGGAAAATGGGGAATTTACTGTTAGTGCTGCTTACTGCTAGTTAGGGGTTAACGGTAAAAGAAAAAGCTTAGAAAAATGTTAAATCTGTAAAAAAAAGTTTTACGAAAGTTTAGGAAACTTTAAAAAAATGAATAAGCAAAACAAAAGTTTAAAAAATAGTTTTAAAAAGTAAAAAAAGTTTTAAAAAGTAAAAAAATACATTTAATAACGCTCATTACCACTACACCTGGTACAAGCTAGCGGAAAAATGATCCCACGCTAAGGTTCAAAATATGTCTTTTGAAATACCCTGGGATGTCTTCTTTAAGAAATGGTATGGCTTTATGGGGTATTTGGATTATATAGCCTGGTAAAATACTCTAAAATGGGACATGGGCACAGCGTAAAAATTTAAAGTTTGAAAAATAATGGAATGGCTGTGTCCCAAATGTGCCCCTCCGATGTCCACATATACCTGGCAAAGGTACATACGGGGGTATTTTTGTACTCAGCCGACATAGCTGAGCAACATATAAAGTATTATAGAGTGGTGGTACACAAAATGTTTGCAAAATATACTGTGCAAACTCACTTTGTGTGTCAAAAAGGCAGAAAAAACGCTTATTACCACTACACCTGGTACAAGCTAGCGGAAAAATTATCCCACGCTAAGGTTCAAAATATGCCTTTTGAAATACCCTGGGGTGTCTACTTTAAGAAATGGTAGGCCTTTGTGGGGTAGTTTGAATTTAAAACTTACGAAGATGCTTGGAAATTGCACATAGGTCCAGCGTCAAAATTCAAAGTTCTGTAAAAACTGATATGGCTTGGTCTCCAATATGCCACTGTAGCTTCACAAAATAGTGCCAAAGACATTCATTGGGGATGTCTTTTTACTCAGAAGACTTAGCTGAGCATAATTTGAAGGTTTTGAACTTAGTGGCACATATGAAATATACAAAATGCCCAGCAAAAATGCAATCCGTATGTCAAAAAATGCACAAAATTATTTTTTACCACATACTTTGGCATATATTGGTGAATAAATGGGGGCATGCTAAGGCACAATATGCACCTTATGATATACCCTGGAGTGTCTACTTTTACAAATGGTAGGCCTTTGTGGGTTTTTTTTTGAACAGTCAAACTGTTATAATACCCCAAATGGAAGCATAGGCTCATTAAATCCGTCTCTCAAAATTCTACTGTGAATACTGAAAAGGACAGGTCTCCTGTATGGCACTGTAGCTTCACGAAATAGTGCCATAGACATACAATGGGGGTGTCCTTTTACTCAGAAGACTTAGCTGAGCATAATTTGGGGGGTTTGAACTTAGTGGCACATATGAAATATACAAAATGCCCAGCAAAAATGCAATCCGTATGTAAAAAAATGCACACAATTATTTTTTACCACATACTTTGGCATGTAATGGTAAAAAAATGGGGGCATGTTAAGGCACAATATGCACCTTATGAGATACCCTGGAGTGTCTACTTTTACAAATGGTAGGCCTTTGTGGGGGTTTTTGAACAGTCAAACTGTTATAATACCCCAAATGGAAGCATAGGCTCATTAAATCCGTCTCTCAAAATTCTACTGTGAATACTGAAAAGGACAGGTCTCCTGTATGGCACTGTAGCTTCACGAAATAGTGCCATAGACATACAATGGGGGTGTCCTTTTACTCAGAAGACTTAGCTGAGCATAATTTGGGGGGTTTGAACTTAGTGGCACATATGAAATATACAAAATGCCCAGCAAAAATGCAATCCGTATGTAAAAAATGCACACAATTATTTTTTACCACATACTTTGGCATGTAATGGTAAAAAAATGGGGGCATGTTAAGGCACAATATGCACCTTATGAGATACCCTGGAGTGTCTACTTTTACAAATGGTAGGCCTTTGTGGGGGTTTTTGAACAGTCAAACTGTTATAATACCCCAAATGGAAGCATAGGCTCATTATATCCGTCTCTCAAAATTCTACTGTGAATACTGAAAAGGACAGGTCTCCTATATGGCACTGTAGCTTCACAAAATAGTGCCAAAGACATACAATGGGGGTACCGTTGTACTCAGCAGAAGTAACTGAACACATAATAAAACTTTGTACAGGAATAGCACACAACAACTTTACAAAATACACATGAGAAGTTCTTTGTTATACGTTTGTGTGCGAAAACCCCCCAAAAACACAATTTTACTCCAATATTTAGCAGAGGTTGGCGGTAAAATGGCTACGTAGAAAGTGTCAAAACAACCTTAGGTAAATAGCCTGTGATGTCTACTTTATATAAATATATACTTTTGTGTGGCAATTTTGTTTTATTTTATGGCTATTAGGCTTACAAGACAAACATACCAAATTCTAAAATCGCTCCATATTAAAATTTTATTTTACTCCTTGTGCTTTGTGACCTGTAACTACCAAAAAAAACTTAAAATCCCAGACACATTATATATTCTGTAAATCAGAACAAATAAATGAATTTATTTTTAATTACTTTCCTTAACCTGCACTAATTATGCACACATTATGATTGCAAAAACTGTAAAAAAAAAACAATATTTTTCATTTTTTTTGCATTTTTCTGTATTTTTTTTATAATAAGTAAGCATTTATATATTTATATGTTATATCAAATTAAAGCCCTTTCTGTCCTTTAAAAAACAGTATATAATATGTGTCGGTGCAATAAATGAGAGAGATGCAAATTGCAGTTGAACGCAAACAGCAAGAAAATGCAAAAATTGCTTGTGTCATTAAGCGTAAGTCAAGCTTCTGAAGCTGTGTCCTTAAGGGGTTAACTCCTAAATGACAGTGAATTGAGCAGTGAAATTGCAGGGGAATGATCTATACACTAAAACTGCTTTATTTAACTAAAGTAATTTAGGTGACTATAGTGTTCCTTTAACAGGAAACCGTGAAAAAAATACACCGTGCTGCACTGTGAAATTTTTAGCTTTTTAGGCATGCCTTAAAAAAACCAAAAACACATTATCTTCTTATTGGGTAATAAAATGCTTGCATAATTTAGGAAAGCAAAAAAAGACGTTAAGTATCAGTATGATAAAAGGGAAACCATACCCATTTTTTTTTTTCCATTTAAAGTTTATTGAAGTTTTCAATATATCTGGGGTACAGAAAAAAGAGGAGGAGATACATATCAATCATTATTATTGCAACATAACACAGCATAGCAAGGCATTTTCATTGATCAGTAGCACACCAGCTATGATGTAAGGTCGATTATGATTTTCGCTTTGCAATCTAGCTGTACTGTCACTGTCGGGTGTGAGTGTTTGTCTGCTAGTAGGATACATTTATTTTTTATTTTTGTTTGCTATTGTTATCAGGTGTGTGTATATACTTTGTGGAGTATTACATATTGGATACTTGTAGTTTCAATAATTTCTCATCTTTGATGTGCGGTGTTGAAACGAGGGAGGGGAGGGAAGGGGACGTCTAATAAACCACATACCTTAAATACTATTTTTCACCAAAACTGTATGTCCTCCCTGGTCACCTGTGTCACTTTCTTGACTGGTAATGTAAGTGTATATAGTGGTTTAAGTACGTTTGAGAGAGGTAGGTATGGGTGAGTGCCCAATGCATATTGTTATGGCAAACATGCACTCAATCATTACTAAAGGCTACTCAGGAAGTCCAAGTTTGTTGTGTGGGTATGCTTTGTTTTGGTGTGGTGGCAGCCAAGAAGTCCATGCAGGGTCAGTCGGTGCTTGGTCACATTCTGTTTCCCATTGTGATATGTATATAAATGTTGTTGTCCATACTAATTGTGACATAGCCGCTTGAAATTGTTTGCATACAGAGGAAGGGATTGAGATCGGCAGCATCTGGAAGATGTATAATATCTTCAGGAAAATCAGCATTTTTACAGCATTGATTTTACAAAGCCAAGTGAGAGAGACATGTTTCTATTTCTGGAATTCAGTTTTACATAACTGGATTAATGAGGTATAATTGAATTTAATCCGGTCTTGAAAGGAGGGGGTTATTTTAACCCCTAAGTAGGTGATATGTCAGGTTTTGTAGGATTGTTGGTGGTAGGTTTATGGGTAGGGCCTGTGTTTTGTTTGGTTTAGTTTAAAGTACGAGATGGTACTATAATCCTGAAGTACAGACATGACATAAAACCTCTGGGTTTCTAAGTGAAACCATACCCATTTTAAGAGACTTATACAATACAAAATACTGCTTATTTTTCTATGGTACGTGGAATTAGATTTAATTATACTAAATAATTACCTGGAATTGGCTGTTGAGTAAATGGGGTAATATTTTCTGGCTTCCATCGATAGGGTGATTTGATTACTGTACGTGGCCCAGCCTGGCCAAGCGAGTCCTACGGAAGGCCCAAGGTTGCCAAAATTGCTGCGGCCCCTGGAGGTCTTGACCTAGATTTGAAGAGTCACCATGTATAACGTGAAGTAGGTATTTTAATTGCCTATAGCGGATGTCATGTGCTTGAAGAAGAGATGTGAATGGTTGGAGTGACTACCGCCATGTCAAGGTGCTGTCAGAGAAATCTGCATAAAAGTTAAAGAAACTCTTTCTAGCCACTTCCCCTTTTCAGTATAGTAACGTCTTACCTTTTATTCCAGTCAACTTGTGCTGGCTCTGCCCCTAATCTTCAGGTTATTTTGACTTTGCATGACCTCATGTGTGAAAAAATGTTACTCAAATGTATTTTGCTGAAGCTGCAGATCTTGGACCACATGCTGAAGCGATGTGATTTGTTGGGTGTAATCACGGGAGGTGTTCTCCAAGGCCCCAGATCTGTGTCAAGCGTGGCCACATTAGCCCTAGCTCTGTGAATTAAAAAGGGGACCAGTCCAGGGGAATTCCCCCCCCCCCCCCCTCCTCAGGATCACAGTGTGGTGTTAAAGCTGCAAAGCTTAGTGCTGGGTGCATGTTGTGGGTCTAAAACCTTTCCGGTCCTACCAATCATTTGGTAGGCCTATATTTGTGGATCTTGATTAATAAAAAAGTTTTATACTATTGGCACTTTTCTCCTTTAACATGTGGTGTTCCATCTGCAAGAACCGACTTTACATATTGAGAAGAATTACATATAGACCCATTCTTAAAGGGACACTCCAGGCACCCAGACCACTTCTGCCCATTGGAGTGGTCTGGGTGCCAACTCCCACTACTCTTAACCCTGTAAGTGTAATTATTGCAGTTTTTTACTGCAATAATTACATTGCAAGGTTAACTCCACCTCTAGTGGCTGTCTACTAGACAGTCACTAGAGGGCACTTCCTGATAAATTTAGGACGTCCTCACGCTGTGTGAGGACCTCCAGCGTCGCTTAATTCCCCATAGGAAAGCATTGAAAATCCTTTTCAATGCTTTCCTATGGGGAGACCTAATGCGCGCATGCGCATTAGGTTTCCTCAGCCGGTGGGCGGGATCAGTCTCACCCACCGGCTGACGTGATTACTGGGAGGAGCGACGCCAACCCAAAACCACTGCAGAGGGACATCGGCGGGGTCTCAGGTAAGTGACCTGAAGGGGTTTTCACCCCTTCAGCTACCTGGGATGGGAGGTGGGAGGGAGAGGGGACTTGCAGTGCCAGGAAAACGGATTGTTTTCCTTTAAACTATATATATTTTTAAGAAACCGTGAATGTTTTATTCATGTATGTGTGTATATATAACACATTATTATCTCATAGTTGAATTGGTTATGTGGAAACTAAAGGTGATCGCACTGTTTTACTCTGCTTCATAAGCACTTCATTTGGATGTTACTTTGTAGACGTCTTTGTCTGCAGTGTTGTGCACACAGTACGTTATTGGTTTCATATTGTTCTAAGTTGTTTGATACCTGGGACTCGCTGGTGTGAGCATGGATTTAACCATGCGCACAACACCAAAACATTAGGACATGTCAACTCACCCTAAAGGTGTTAAAAAGTCCAGTATAGTTATGACGAAAGTGCTAAGGAAAACTTGTTATGGTGCTTAGTGTCCCTTCAAGCCTCATGATTGTAAATAGGATACATTTTAAGGGAAGAAGAAGCCTTGAAAACCGTGCATAGTCTTCTACCTGCACTAAGAACCATTCTCTAACCTTGGGGTTTTTATTTTATTTTAAGGCTTAGAGGAAGGTAAGAAACACTTAGCATTTCAATTAGTTTGCCCGCATTATTTTGTTACATCTGCTTCTGTTCCATGTTGTCTTGATGATGATAGCATGTTTTCTGCTACCATGGTAACAAATGTTAGAAACCATGCTGTAGAAAGAAGCCCTCTTTAACAATCTAAGAAAGAGAGGCTTTTAGTTTAGTCACATGAGTTATGTCTAGAGCAGGATGGATGGAATTTGTGCAGTTACAAGAGCTTTGTTCCGGTTTAATGAGTTTTGTTAAATGCTGCCTTTGATGTTTAGCAATCACTGTTTGGAAATGGGTACTAGTTAACCGGTTTATTGTATGTTCTAATTGTGCAAGCAGTATTTTGACAGTATTAAATTGTGTTTTCATTGTAATTGTATTAAAATGTTTTTTATATAGTTTAATATAAATTATATTTTTTTTGATCTGATCATCATTGGCAAGGAACACAGTGGTTTAGATTTTAAGCTTAATTCTTTGAATATAGTTCTGAAATACACAATGCTAATTGTTTTAGAATAAGGCAACTGACCAGATTTACCATGTAACTCAAGCGGATGGTGCATTAGAGATTATTAAGCAGAGAAGGATACATATTCTACATATACCAAACAATTAGGCAACAAATTATTTAATTTATTAATTATTATTCTTGGAGGAAAAGGGACAAATGAAATGTACATATTTTGCCTAAATGCAATGCAACATCACTCTTAAAGCGGAGTATCTCCCAGGTTCGACGAACGTCACAGTCAACTGCTTCTCCAGACATTGGAGGGATACCAGCGACTGGCAGGTGGACTAATCGATCTTCAACAAATCTCAATTCACCAGAGTCCATTTGACAAATCCTAAAGTTTGTTAGTTGGCTTCTAGACTCAACCTGTGCAGCAATGAATGCATTTTTGAAGGAATAGACAAGTCAAGGCACTTATACTTTCCTGATGTTTTGCCATAATTTTGAGGGTGCTCCTTCTGATCCATCAGCAGGAAGTCTTCTTGCTATAGATCTCCCCATTCTGTCAAAGCCAAGCTGAAACTTTTATGTCAGAATCCTCTTCTTTGTGTCATCTTCCTTGTCTCCTCACCAATCCACAAAGGAATTTGCACCATCACCTACTGTTAGAACGCCTTCAGTTAATGACTTGGAATATGCGTAGTCTTTTGCAAAGAGCTAAGGACCCCTGGGAGCCTGGTACTAGGAGATGTTCCCTTTCAGCATGGAACTCCTAGTATAGCTGGTGTTTGGAACAGAATTGCAATCCCTTTACTGCCCCTGTTCACATTGTTTTAAAATTTCTGTCACATTTGTTTGATTTAGGGAGATCTTGCTGCTTGATTAATGTGGTTCAGTCTGCTATTTCAGCAGCTCATGTCCAGGTTCAGGGCTCTCCGATTGGTCAAGACATGTCACTATCATGACCACCAGCTCCTAAATATACCCACATATGGGATGTAGGTCTTGTTTCTCATTTTCTACGTGACTGGTTGGACAACACTGACCTTCCCCTTCGCCAACTCTCAACTAAGTTCACCCTTCTTCTTTGTCTCATCTGCCTCACACATGCGTGCTTTTGACGTGGACGCTTTTTCGTTTTCTCTAGACATACTGAAACGGATTCCTCTTTGGTTTTTTATCCTTATTTTCAGGACGTCCCAAAGCTTTGAGTTGTTTCTTAGTTGAGTAGAGGTTACTTCCTCGTTACGATCATTTCGATCTGGGCAATTGCTTATCTCGTATGTTCACCCACATAAACAGGTTTCCACGATTACCTGTGCTCGGTGAGTTAGCTGGTTATTGTCCTTTGCATTGATCCACTTTTTTTGGGGGGGGCACACTCAATTTGAGGTGCGGTAGGCTTTCAGGCACTTTCTGCAGGAGCTCCCCTTTGCGATTTTCCTTTAGTTGGCTGACAGGTCCAGAGAAAACACGTTCAGATGTTTTTATTTTTGTTGTTCTCCTCATGCTTATTTTCCATTTCTCTCAGAGCTTTAATATAGAAAAATATGAAGCCCCCTGTCATGTAGCAAAATTATAGAAAATGCTAGCTTTAATGTACCTATAATCTTTATTTAAGTAGTGACAGCAGGCAAATATTTTCCCTCCCATTTATTTCCATCCCTTTTATTCTTTGGGGTTTCCTAAACATAGAATGTGACGGCAGATAAGGACCATTTGGCCCATCTAGTCTGCCCAATTTTCTAAATACTTTCATTAGTCCCTGGCCTTATCTTTATATCTAAGATAGCCTTATGCCTATCCCATGCATGCTTAAACTCCTTCACTGTGTTAACCTCTTTCACTTCAGCTGGAAGGCTATTCCATGCATCCACTACCCTCTCAGTAAAGTAATACTTCCTGATATTATTCTTAAACCATTGCCCCTCTAATTTAAGACTGTCCTCTTTTTGTGGTAGTTTTTCTTCTTTTAACCCCTTAAGGACTGAGCCAAATGTACACGTTGTGAACAAAACAAAACGTAAAGAAAACCTGGCATTTGCGCTATATGTCTGTCCAACCGTAATTCACCTCTTTCATATTAAATGCACCCCCCCCCTTATTATATATCATTTTATTCAGGGGAAACAGGGATTTCATTTAACCTCAAATATTTAGCTATGAAACATAATTTAATATGAAAAAAATTGGAGAAAATAAGATTTATTTTTTATTTTTTTAGTTCTACATGACATTTTAACTGTCAATGTCATAATACTGTTTGCTTTTACTGCAATAAAATACACATATTTGTATTCAGCAAAGTCTCACGTGTAAAACAGTACCCCCTATGTAAAGGTTTCATGGTGTTTTGGGAAGTTACAGGGTCAAATATAGCACGTTACATTTGAAATTGAAATTCACCAGATTGGTTACGTTGCCTTTGGGACTGTATAGTAGCCCAGGAATAACATTTACACCCATAACGGCATACCATTTGCAATAGTAGACAACCCAAGGTATTGTAAATGGGGTATGTCCAGTCTTTTTTAGTAGCCATTTGGTCACAAACACTGGCCAAAGTTAGCGTTAGTATTTGTTTGTGTGTGAAAAATGCAAAAAACGCCGATTTTGGCCAGTGTTTGTGACTAAGTGGCTACTAAAAAAAGACTGGACATACCCCGTTTGCAATACCTTGGGTTGTCTACTATTGCAAATGGTATGCCATCATAGGGGTAATTTTCATTCTTGGACTACCATAGGGTCTCAAAGGCAACGTAACCAATCTGGCAAATTTAAATGTGAAAAAATTTACATATAGGTGTGTATATATATATATATATATATATATATATATATATATATATATATATATATATAGTTTATTTATGTATATAGATATATATATTATTTCGTTCTACGTGTATTTTGATATAAATATATATATATTATTACAATACAGTTAGAACGAAATAACACACATCTATAGATTTTTTAAATTATTTATTTTTAATTATTTTTTTAATTTTATTCTTTTACTTATTTACATATTTTTTATATTGTATATATATATATATAACAATAATTATATATATATATATATTTAATCAGTATCAGTCTACGTGTAATTTGATATTAATATATATCTAATATATATATATATATATATATTAATATTAAAATACACCTAGACGGTGTATGTGTGTGTGTATATGTGTATATATATGTGTGTGTGTGTGTGTGTGTGTGTATATATATATATATATATATATATATATATATACTTAGATCATATATATATATATATATAATTTTTTTACACTTATTAACACTTATTAACTTTTAATTTAATTTATTTCCAGCCAGCAGGGGGACTACCTGTCATTACAGGCAGCCCCCCTGCTGGCAATGCAGCAGGCAGCTAACCCGGCCATGTGATTGTGAGGTCCTCGCAAGGACCTCACTCTCACATGGCCGAGGGGGCTGCTGGAGGACGGACGTGCCGCGGGTGGCTTCCGGGGAGTCCCCCCAACCGCGATCGCCGGCGTGGGATCGCCAGCGACCGGGTAAGTAAAAAAAAACAAAACTGAGGGGGCGGGGCCGGGCGGCCATGCTAGCAGGCTGCAAGTCACCACGGCTCCCGAGGGAAATGGCTATTTCTGGCTAGAAACCGCCCTTCTAAAGCTGGTAACACCCTGGAAACCCGTGGAACAAGACCCCGAAGTGTCCCAGTGCAGCTGGAGCTCCTGATACCGGGTGATTCTGGGTCCTGGTGAGATGCTCGGGGACTTGGGACTGAGGCCTACCCGGGAGGGGAGTGGGGCGGACGGCCGCTGCCTCGCTTTCCGTCCCGGCCACTACTACCAAGCGACTGACCTGAGGCCTGCACGGCTCCGTTCACCCCCCCCCCCCTTTGGACCGGGGGGGATGAGACGGCTACCTGGCTGACCTGGACCTGCAACACCGGAGCGAACTGGCTCACCCTCTAAGATGGCCGCCGACACAACTGCACCACATGGCACGGGAGAAAGGGGAACTAAACTAAGTTCCCGCTCGTGGCTATGAGACAGACCGGTGGGCTGAAAACCACACAAGGCACAGGCAGTCATAGAAGCGAACCCCTGCAATGGGTCGGAGGCGAAATGGAAACTCACCTCTCTGGGTACTCCACCAAAGCACTCAGCTACACCAGCCTCCCGCTGCTCCGCTGGGCCAGGGGCCCACCTGGACTGTAAACCAAGTTGCTGTCCATACCCATCAAACGGGCCCACACACCTATGCACACAAACAGAGAGGACGGCCTGCAGATACTGGGAGACGGTCCACACTGACGCGGTGAGCCGAAGAGGCATACGGGAAGAAACACGCTACCCTGCAAATGGGTCTGGACTGTGCCCGACAGCTATGGGCATAAGCGGAGTATGAAAGGCACTGGGGGTCACTAGACATGCCAGAGCATTAGCCTGTCGTCCCCTCTCACAAACGGCACTGCTCTCTAGCTACTGCATGTGATTTTCATGCCTAAACTCGTATGTCTCCATTTCCATCTGACCCCACTTACCCCCAGCACCCAGTTACTAAAATGTCTGATGGCCTCTTTTCCTTCAGAGATGTATAGTACCCATGTATAACTAGCATGTGCAGTCTTAGCATTCAATTTAAGTACCAAATTGCTAGGAAACCATGTTTGGAGATCTTTGCACTTCCACTGTTGTGCCCTAATTTTGCAAT